>NC_050198.1:47568669-47753765 GCF_004126475.2 Phyllostomus discolor
TTTAGAAAGGATGGAAAGAAGATAAGACTCTTGTTAGGGAAGGAAGGATTGTGAGTTGGATCTATAAAGCAGGAAGGTTGTGGGAGGTCAGATTTTGAGGTAAGGTGAGAGTAAAGGATAGTAAATAGGTGTAGTGTGTGAGAGAATAGAGTTAACCACTACAGTGATAGAGTTCAGGAAACTTTGGAATTGGCTAAGATCTGGGGGGGTGTTATGAAGTAATTACAATTGTATGGAACAGCAATTATTTACAATAATATTATGGCAACAATCATATGACAGAATCTATGAGATGTAGGTAACAATAATAGAGAGTACAGAACCTCGAGTAGTGTGCTAATGGGACATAAGTGAGTTAAAGGACAGTAGATTAACAATACACTATGGAAAGAGATGCCAGGGGAAAGCTGTCAGGTCACACAATATATCCAGCCTAGCAAAGCAGACTATACAAAAAGAAGAGGGATACAAAAATACTATTTAAAAAAGATGGAAGAATGCTGGAAAAATAATAATAATACAAATATGCAATCACTTGCAGGTTCTCTGTAAGAGCAGAGTGAAATTTGTCTCATTGTCCCAGCTGTTGTGATGCCCCTTCTTTGGGTTCAACTTTGGTCTTTTCACAGATCCAGGATCTTTTCTCACTTGTTGCAGCACTCTTCTTTGGGTCCAGTTTTTTGGTTCCTCCACATCTCTTGGTCCCCTATTTTCACACATGCTGAAGTATGTTTGTTGCTTGCTTTTCTGCTCCATAGATTGGTAAGGATTTTTTCCCCTGAGCAGAGGGAAGCTGAATCTGCTCCTTCCTACTTCGATGCCATCTTAGCCCCCGCCCCCCCCCGCCCTTGCCTTCTTCCTCCCTTCCCATCCCCCACTCCCACAGTCAATTTCCACACTGTTGTCCATGTCTGTGGGTCATTTATACATGTTCTTTGTCTAGTCCATTCCCCATCTTTTCCACGGTCAATATAGATTTTTTTGAGCTGATGGTTAACACAATCACATCTCACATAAGAAGTAAGCTATGGTGGCAGTACTGAGAAAAGTTAGGGCAATTAGACAACAGTCACCCAGCACCAGGGCTGGCACAGGACTTATGACATGGTGGGAGGCTGAGAATCCTCATCGATTGCATTTTCTTTCCTTTCAAATTCAAAATATTCTGATCCCCAACTCTGCTCCCACCAGACAGAACCTCAGAAAAAGCTGCACAATAGAAGGTAGAAACATGAACATCTTGCAAAATTCTAGACCTCCAGCCAAGATGGAGACATAAGTAGATGTTTCCTTAGTTAAGTAATTGCCTCCTTGCACAACCAAAAGAAGGACAACAAATTTAAAATTAAACAAAATATCCAAAACTGCCAGAAAATCAGACTGTATAGAAGTCCAACAACCAAGGAGTTAAAGAGGAAACATTCATCCAAATCGGTAGGAGGGGCAGACATGGGCAGCTGGGGCAGAGAGGACTTGCAGCAAGGCAGCAGCTAGAGGACAATGTGGCCCCACATTTGTGTGCAGATAAACCAGGAGGAACAACTGGGAAGGGAAACAGACCATGTAACCCAGGGTCCCAGTGTGGGGAAATAAAGCCTCAAAACCTCTGACTGAAAAAACCTGTGGGGGTTGAGGTGGCTGGAGAAACTCCCAGCCTCACAGTAGAGTTTGTTGGAGAGATCCACAGGGCCCTAGTATGTACACAAACCCAGCTACCCAGGAATCAGCCCCAGAATGGCCACATTTGCTTGTAGGTAGTGGGGAAAGTGACTGAAAGTCATCCAACAGAGGAGGTTGTAGCTTGTTCTCTCTCAGACCCCTCCACCACATACAGCACCACAACACAACCATGTGGGTTGCCCCACCTTGGCAAATACCTAAGGCTCTGCCTCCTACTATGTAACAAGCATGCCAAGACAACAAAATATGGCCCAAATGAAAAAAACAGATCAAAGCTCCAGAAAAAAATGCAACTAAGTGGCAAAGAGATAGCCAACTTCTCAGATGCACAGTTTAAAACACTGGTAATCAAGATGCTCACAGACTTGGTTGAGTATGCTCACAAAATAT
The DNA here is from genome assembly GCF_004126475.2 of Phyllostomus discolor. Taxonomy (NCBI): domain Eukaryota; kingdom Metazoa; phylum Chordata; class Mammalia; order Chiroptera; family Phyllostomidae; genus Phyllostomus; species Phyllostomus discolor. Next base: position 47,570,740 of record NC_050198.1, read on the forward strand.
AGGAAAAAGTGAAGACTATGAAAAGTGAAATAACGGAAAATGTACAGGGAACCAACAGTGACAAGGAGGAAACTGGTACTCAAATCAATGGTTTGGAGCAGAAGGAAGAAAGAAACATTCAACCAGAAAAGAATGAAAAAACAAGATTTCCAAAAAAAAAAAAAAATGAGGAGATGCTTAGAAACCTCCAAGTCAACCTTAAACATTACAACATCCTAATCATAGACGTAGCAGAAGGAGAAGAGGACGAGGAAGAAATGGAAAACTTACTTGAACAAATAATGAAGGAGAACTTCCCCAATCTGGCAAAGGAAATAGACTTCCAGGAAGTCCAGTAAGCTCAGTGGGTCTCAAAGAATTTGGACCCAAGGAGGAACACACCAAGGCACATCATAATTACATTCACCAAGATGAAAGATAAGGAGAGAATCTCAAAAGCAACAAGAGAAAAGGAGACAGTTACCACAAAGTAGTTCCCATAAGACTATCAGTGGATTCCTTAAAAGAAACCTTATAGGCAAGAAGGGGCTGGAATGAAGTATTCCAAGTCATGAAAGGCAAGGACCCACATCCAAGATTACTCTATCCAATAAAGCTATCATTTAGGATGGAAGGACAGATAAAGTTCTTTCAGATAAGGTCAAGTTAAAGGAGTTCATCATCACCAAGCCATTATTATATGAAATATTAAAGGGACCTATCTACAAAAAAGAAGTAGATTGCCCTGGCTGGTGTAGCTCAGTGGACTGAGTGTGGGCTGCGAACCAGGCATCGCAGGTTCGATTCCAAGTCAGAGCACATGCCTAGGTTGCAGGCCATGGCCCCCAGCAACCGCACATTGATGTCTCTCTTTCTCTCTCTCCCTCTCTCTCTCCCTCTCTCTCCCTCTCTCTCTCTCTCTCTCTCTCTTTCTCTCTCTCTCCCTCCCTCCCTCCCTCCTTTCCCTCTCTAAAAAATAAATAAATAAAATCTTTTTTAAAAAAGTAGGTCAACAGTATGAACAGTAAAATGACAACAAAGTCACAACTATCAATAACCTAACCTAAAAAGGCCAAAAATGAACTAAGCAACAAATAGAAAAGGAATAAATTCACAGAAATAGAGATCACATGGAGGGCTATCAGTGGGGAGGGGACAGGGGGAGAATGGGGGAAAAGGTACAGGGAATAAGATGAATAAATGGCAGGTACAAAATAGACAGGGGAAAGTTAAAAATAGTGTGGGAAATGTAGAAGAACTTATATGTATGACCCATGGACATGAGCTAAGGTTAGGGAATGATGGTGAGAGGGAGGTACAGGGAGGTAGAAATACAAGGAAGAAAAATGGGACAACTGTAATAGCAAAATCAATAAAATATATTATAAAAAGAACATGGAGACAGAAGGGGGAAAATCGACTCATTTTTGTTCCCGTCACAGTCTACATAGGCATAAACATTACCCATCCACCCCCTCCTCAACAAACATACCCTATCTGCTATTATTATATTGTAAAGGGACTTGGGAAAATGCTAATGGGTACATGCAAATTGATTTATATAGCAGGAACAGTGGTAAGAAAAAATTAGGGCAAGTAAGAAACTAGAAGCCAGGAAAACTATGTGGAAACTGTTAGAATAGTTTAGACAAAAGTCGAGGAGAGCCTAGATAGAAAGGAAGGGAGAGATTCAGAGATATTTTCCTAAATTTATTGAATTTATTGGGATGATATTTGTTAATAAAAGTATATAGGTTTCAAGTATACAATTCTATAATACATAATCTGTATATTGTACTTTGGTGATCACCCGAAGTCAAGTCTCTTTCCATCACCATTTATCCACCCTTCACCCTCTTCTGTATCCCCTGAACCCCCTCCTCTGGTAATCACCATACCATTGTCTATGAAGATTTTTTTTTGCTTAATCCATTCTTTTTCACCCTGCCCCACAACACTGCCCAGCTGACAGTTGTCAGTCTCTTCTCTGTATCTATGAGTCTGTTTCTATTTTGTTAATTTATTGTGTTCTTTAGACTCCACATATAAGTGAAATCATGGTATTTGTCTTTCTATAACTAAAATATTTTAATTAGTATAATAATTTCCAGGTCCATGCAGGAACATGCAAAAGGGAAGATTTTCTTCTTTTTATGACTGAATAGTATTCCATTGTGTAAATGTACCACAACTATTTATCCATTCATCTACTGATAGGCACTTGAGCTACTCCAAATCTTGGCTATTGTAATTTGTGCTGCAATTAGTATACAGGTGCAAATATTGTTTCAAATAAGTGTTTTGGGTTTCTTTGAAAAATAAACATAAGTAGAATCACTGGGTCATAGGCATTTTCATTTTTAATTTTTTGTGGAAACTATACTATTTTCAACAGTGGGTTCCCTTTTCTCCAAATCCCCACTAACACTTATTGTTTGTTGATTTACTGATGATAGCCATTCTGATAGGTGTGAGGTGATATCTCATTGTGGTTTTAATTTGCATTTCTTTGATGATTAATGACACTTAATATCTTTTCATGCTTCTATTGGCCACCTGTATGTCCTCTTTGGAGAAGTGTCTGTTCATGTCCTTTGTCCAATTTTAATTGGAATATGTTTTTTTTTATGTTGAGTTGTATAAGTTCTTTATCTACTTTGGATATTAACCTCTCATCAGATGTATCATTGGCAAATGTGTTCTCCATTTCAGTGGGTTGTTCTATTATTTGATTTCCTTTGTTGCTCAAAAAAATTTTGAGTTTGATGTAGTACTCTTTGTTTGTTGTTTCTTTTCTTTCCCTTGCCCAAGAAGATATATCATAAAAAATATAGCTGTGAGAAATATCTGAGATTTTACTGCCTATGTTTTCTTTAAGGATCTTTATGGTTTCAAGGCTTACATTTAATTGTTTCATCAATTTTTAGTTTGTTCTTGTGTATGGTGTAACAAGGTGATCTATTCTCATATTTTTTACAGCACCATTTATGGAATGTACAGTCTTTAGTTCATTGTATGTTCTTGTGTTCTTTGTCCAATATTAATTCATCATAAAAGTATGGTTTTATTTCTGGGCTCTCCATTGTGTTCCATTGATCTTTATGTCTGTTTTAAGACCAATACCACGCTGTTTTGATTACTGTGGCCTTGTAATATATTCTGACCAGGTAGCATCATTCCTCCAACTTTGTTCTTCATTCAACATTGCTGTGGCTACTTAGGGTCTTTTTTGGTTCCATATAACTTTTGGATTATTTCTTTTAATTTTTCAAGAAGCCAAATATGCCATTGGCTTCTTGATAGAAATTCCATCGAATCCATACATTACTTTGGGTATTATGGAAATTTAATGATGTTAATTCTTCCTATCCATGAACTTGGTATATGCTTCCTTTGTTTTGTATCTTCTTCAATTTCTTTCTTCAGTATCTTATAATTTTTCTTGTTTTAAAAATGTTATTTAATTATTTTTGTAGAGATGGGACAGAAGGGAGAGAGAGAGTAAGAGAAACATCAATGTGTGAGAGATACTTCAATTGGTTGCCAATCACATGTCCCCAACTGGGGACCTGGCCCACAATCCAGGCATGTTCCCTGGCTGGGTTTCACACTGGTCACCTTTTGGTTCACTGGCCAGGGCTTCATCCACTGAGTGACACCAGGCAGGGCAGTATATTATAATTTTTCAAGTACAGGTCTTTTATATCCTTGATGAAATTTATTCCTGGATTTTTTTTTTTTTTGCGTAATTATTTTCATTTCTTTTTTAGTGTTGTTCAAGTACAGTTGTCTCCATTTTCACCCCACCATGCCCCATCGCCCCACCCATCCCTGCCTCCCACCCTTGAACCCACCCCTTTGGCTTTGTCCATTTGTCCTTTATATATGTTCCTTGATGGCCTTTCCCCTATGATCCCCAATTAATCTTCTTCTCCCTACTCTCTGATTACTGTCAGTTTGTTCTTTATTCCACTGTCTTTGGTTATATTTTGCTTGTTTGTTTGTTTGTTTGTTTTGTTGATTAGGTTCCACTTGTAGGTGAGATCATGTGGTATTTCTCTTTCACTGCTTGGCTTATTTCACTTAGCATAATGCTCTCTAGTTTGATCCATGCTGTCGTGAAGGGTAGGAACTTCTTCTTTCTTTCTGCTGGGTAGTATTCCATTGTGCAAATGCACCATAGTTTTCTGATCCACTCATTTACTAATGGGCACTTGGGCTGTTTCCAGCACTTGGCTCTTATAAATTGTGCTTCTATGAACAATTGTGGTGCATAGGTTCTTTTGAATTGGTGTTTCAAGATCCTTAATACATGAAAAGCTTCTTTATGGTTAAAGAAAACACCATTAAAATGAAAAGAGAACTAACTATATGGGAAAACATATTTGCCAATGATACCTCAGACAGGGGCTTGATCTCCAAATTATACAAAGAACTCACATGACTCCATTCCATGAAGACAAACATCCCAATAAAAAACAGGAAAAGGACTTGAATAGACACTTTCCCAAGGATCACATACAGAGGGCCCAGAGATATGAAAGGGTGCTCAGCATCACTAGACATCAGAGAGATGCAAATTAAAACCACAATGAGATACCACCTCATAAGGGTGAGAATGGCCATCATAAACAAATCAACAAACAACAAGTGCCAGTTAGGCTGTGGAGAAAAGAGATGCCTAGCACACTGTTGGTGGGAATGCCAACTGGTACAGCCAGTGTGGAAAACAGTATGCAATTTCCTCAAAAACTAAAAATGTAATTGCCTTTTGACCTAGTTATGTGCTCCAGGAATGCCTTTTGTATTGGTTATATGAGTCCGTCTGTTGTAATTGGGTCTTGATTGCTATTGGGCTGTCTGCGCATGGGATTGACCCTCAGTCTGGCTGACTGTGAGCAGCAACCCATATCAGAGTGTACAGACTGCTGACCCTATGAAGTGAAGTTTGCATCAACAAGGTCTGGTGCCTGATGAGATCTTCCTTTGGATATGCTGTTTGTGAAGTTAATTTTATCCTGTTGGGATATTGTCTGAATATCACCACTGGGTGTGTTGGTTCTGTGGCCTTTTGGGATTGTATCTGGTGCAAAACAGCTTCAGACACTTCCTGTGATTGGCCCTTGGCAACTTGTTTGGAGCTACAAAGTCATCTGCCATTTGTGTCTGTCTCTGCTGGGCCTTGGTGTGTGTGGGAAGGATCACCCTGAGCACCAATGTCAGCTTCCACCAGTAATGAGCTTGGGGGCAGGTCAGCAAAAGGACTAAAACACCCTGAGATATGGCTCTGTCTGCCTCCAACTGCTGGATGCCTGTTAAGCTCAGTCACCGAAAGAGCCTCTGGCAGTACTTGAGCATGTGAGGTAGGTTCTCAGTGAGTCAGTCACCAGGTAGAGGCAAGTGGTATTTAGCATACTGATATAGGTTCCAAGATGGTGTCAGAGCTGGGTCTGAGGCTACTCAACAAATGTCCCAGTGTATAGCAGCTAGAGCTGCCCTACACTGGGTACCTGCAGACATTTGTGGCTTAAGCAGACCAAGATTTGACTATATGAAGGGAAGGCTCCACACCAATCTGTAGCATGAAGGAAAAAAATCTTAGAACCACACAAGTTAGTCTGTCCCAATTTCTGACAGATTCCTAGTTTGCATGACAAGACCACTGGGAATTTTAAGGGTGGGGCCACCAGGGGTCAGAGGGTGGGGTTAGTGATTTCTTGTGCAGGGGAAGCACAGGAAAGTTAATAGAATGACTCCTGCCCCAAAGCCACACAACTCGGTAACTGACACCCACTAAGTCTGCTGAACCTCTATACCCAGGGCCAGGCAGGTGGCTCCACAGGTTGTAGCAACAGGGAGTCCTGAGTTTGGGCCTATTGTATTCTCCTTAATGGAGGGGAGTTCTACACCCAAGAAATGTGGCATCTGTAGTGTGGGAGAGGAATTCAACACAAGGATCCTGGCGGCTGTCCTTTCAGTTCTCTCCCAAGAGCCATGAACCTCAGTGTCTCCTCACATGACCCTAATGCACTCTGCTCTGCTTCCACCAGATCCCAGGGTGAGTGGCTATAAATGAGATTTTGTGTGTTGGCCCTTGAAGATGCCACCTGTGTCTCTAGCAGACTCCTGTTTCTCCTTGGGTAGAGAGTCCCTGCTGTTTTTCACAACAAGGTGTTATGTGGGCACTTCTTTCTGGCTCTGGTGTTCTGGGCTGGGGAGCCTGATGTAAAGTTGAGACTCTACACTTAACAGGGAAATGTCTGCAGCTGAGATACCACTCTGGAATCTTGGCTACTGCCCACCTGTGAGGAGCAAGGCCAGCCTTGTTTATGTCTCTGCCCTTCCCACCAGTCTCGATATGCCTTCTTCTTTAAGTCCTTGGTTATAAAACTTCTATTCAGCTAGTCTTCAGTTAGTCATTCAGGTTGATTATTCTATATGTCACTTGTAATTTTGCTTTTGTCCTGGGAAGAGGCAAGTGTACCTTTCACTTACTTTGCCACCTTGTACCTCCCCATAAATATTTTAAAGAGAAGACACATTAGCTTAAATAATCAGAGAAAAGTACTACTGTATAACATCTCAATGAAGTATTGATGGTTTGGTCTTCTCTATGGAGGACAAACCTAATTTAACTGCAAGACAATGTTTGGCTCTAAAGAGCAATAAAGTAGTCACTGGTGTTTTAACCATTGCACAATGAAAAAGTATACTGGAAAGAGTTAAAAATGCTATTTTTCAGTCATCACCATCTTGATGACAAAAAAAGCCTTGTGTTTTAAGATACTATAAGAAGAAGCAGCCTCAGTGCTCATCAGCAAATGAGTGGAACAAAAAACTGGTACATTTACACAATGGAATACTATGCAGCAGAAAGAAAGAAGGAACTATTCTTCACAACAGCATGGATGGACTGGTTACTTAGTTAAGTCTGTATAGCATTAAATAAACATTTCCTTTCCTTTTCACGAATCTCTGGCATTGAGAGATGTCTTTCCTCTGGCAGCAGACATAATGAACCTGGGGGGGCGTTCCTTTTGGGTAATAGTATATTGCCCTTTGGCCCCCCTGTGCTCTGTAACACTGTGAAATAATACCATTTTATAATATAAAATTGCCTTTGAACCAGAAGATCTGGTCACTGTCTTCTTTTTCTCTGTGCTTTGAATTATTTTCATACCCTTGAGTAAAGGGTATGATTTTCTTTTGATTATGTAGTGTATTTTAAAGGTTGATGACAGTGTGTGCTTGAGAAGATATTTTGCATATTTGGTTGTGCATGCACACACACATTTATAAAAGTGAATGTATGTAAAACAGACTTAATTTTAAATGGTCAAACTAACCCTTCTTAACTCTTGTTGACCTCACTTGCAGTCTTACATATTCTTAACTCAAACTGGAAAAAAAAAAGGAGTAGGGAAAAACACAAAATACTATTAATGACTTGGTAGTGAGGATGATAACAAGGGAGAGAAAACTAAATTCTCTTGCAGTGGCATTGAAGAGTGTAGCCAGACATTTCTGGAGAATAAATAGAGCCTCAATACTAATTATTAAGTAGGAAAGATGGCATTTACTTTGCTTTTACCCTCCTGTTTCAAATTCTATTGATCCCAATCTTGTGATGTTCTTTGAGAAGATGAATACTAAAGTGTTTTGCAAACTAAAGTACCATAAATTCTAGGAATGTTATACATTTGGTTCTAGGTAACAACACTTCAAAAGATATAGGAATTTTCATCTCTTCATCCCAGATTTAGTTTCTAAGTTACCCATACATCTCTTTGAAAATGGTAGCATCAAGATGTTTCATTTTTATTGTATAACTAGCTAGAAGAACTATGAAATTAACTAATAAAATGTTCTTGCTGCCTAACTAATCTCCAATTAGAGGCACTTATTTTTACCCACAAAAGGATCTCTTCTTAGACTTCTACATGAGTTTTCTAAAGAAAAATAAAATATAAATAAATCTGAAAGAAAGAAATATAAAATATTGAAAAGACATATCTTCTAAACTGTAAATTGAAAAAGCAATTGAAAATTGTAAATTAAAAATTATTAGATTCTTAATGAAGTGATTATATAAACCATTATTAAATGAGCCCCTTGTTGTGGGCTTATTTCTCTTTTTTCTCATAACATATTTTATGTGCAGTTGTAACATGCCCTTTCTTTCCCTATACATTATTCTGGCTTATGCTTTGCAATCTCAAATATTAGTATTGCAGAATTTTAAAAGTGAATATGAATTTAGAGATAATCCAGTGAGAAAATAACACCCATCTACAATATAAACATCGCAAAAGTACAGGCTAGTTCATACTTATACCTATATTTCCAAACCTAGTACCTTATAAATAATGCATAGTAGATGATTATAGAAGAGGAAATTGAGCTCAAAACAGATTGAGGCTTGCCCAGTTTTACAAAACTAGCATCTAGATCTTCACTTCTAGTTTAATGCTTTGTCTACATCATGCCATATTGAGTCTCCTCAAAGATCTGGTATCACCTCCAAATCTGTAAAATTTAGGTTCAGAATAATATTTATTTGATTATGAATGTATAACACACTGAATTTATAACTCTTGAATCTCATTATACTGATACATACTTAAAAGATTAGAAACTATACCTACTTTATTTGGCTTTACAATTGCACAATATTCAATTACACTATTTATCTATTTAAATTCAGAACCATGGCAAAATAAACAGAATTAGATGACCAAAAATAATAGAAAGGGATAGGTGTCCTCTTTGAACAGGAAGTACTTAATCACCAGATCTAAAACCATTTCAGATTCCCAAGAAAATTTTAGGGTTTTTTGCCAATAATGAAAACTAAAGAAAAAAGTCTCCAGAAGAAAATTATGCAAAAGAATCATTGATAGCTTGTATTCTGGTGAGGATTAAAAGCATTTAATTAAGGGAGTAATATATACAAAATACATGTGCAGGGAGTTTATTTAAAGCATGTGGTAACAGAAATATTGTATCTCCCTGTATCCTATTTCTCCCCAATTTTTACAATTTCAAACTCAACAGTTTTCATAGAAAAAGATTGCCATCATCCCTGGCTGGCATAGCTCAATGGATTGAGCGTGGGCTGGGAACCAAAGTGTCCCAGGTTCGATTCCCAGCCAGGGTACATTCCTAGGTTGCAGGCCATAACCCCCAGCAACCGCACATTGATGTTTCTCTCTCTCTCTCTATCTCCCTCCCTTCCCTCTCTAAAAAATAAATAAATAAAATATTTAAAAAAAAAAAGAAAAAGATTGCCATTGTTTTATACTTACAAAAAATACTGCCATGTAGCTCATGGTGCCCACATTTGATGTTTAATTCATTTAGACATTGAAAAGGAAAGTAGTGTACCATACTGGTTGATATTGGTAACAGCCACATGGAAACCTCATTTCATCTGATTATCAAGTTTATGCTCCATTCAGAAACCCATTTCAATGTTGAATATTTTTTGGTATCCTTCTTTTTTATTTCAAAGTTAAATATATTGTGCCCAAAAGTTATCCCTTTCTTAATTCTATCCCTAAGGAAATTGAGGATAGTCATTTTATTTTAAGTAAGATTACTATTTATTTAGATATCATTAGTAAGTCACTCCCTTGGTCACTGTCAGCCTTAATAATAATTATTATAATTAAGATCTATTGAATGCTTACTAGTTGCTATGCACCTGCAAGATTTTATGTTTCCCACAACTCTTTGAAGTAGAACTGTCTTTTATTTTTTAATATATTTTATTGAATATGCTATTATGGTTTCCTATTTTCCACCCTTTATTCCCTTCCACCCTGCACACCTCTTCCCACTTGCATCCCCCCTCCTTTATTTCATGTCCATGAGTCATACATATAAGTTCTTTGGCTTCTACATTTCCTATACTATCCTAAACACCCCCTATTTTCTCCTTACCATTTATGCTACTTATTCCCTGTACCTTTTTCCCCTCTATCCCCCTCCCACTTCCCTGCTGATAACCCCCCATGTGACCTCCATTTTTGTGATTCTGTTCCTGTTCTTGTGATTTGCTTAGTTTGTTTTTGTTTTTGCTTTTAGGTTCGGTTGTTAATAGTTGTGAGTTTGTTATTTTACTGTTCATATTTTTATCTTCTTTTTCTTAGATAAGTTCTTTTAACATTTCATATAATAAGGGCTTGGTGATGAACTCCTTTAACTTGACCTTATCTGGGAAGCACTTCATCTGTCCTTCCATTCTAAATGATAGCTTTGCTGGATAGAGTAATCTTGGATGTAGGTCCTTGCCTTTCACGACTTGGAATACTTCTTTCCATCCCCTTCTTGCCTGTAAGATTTCTTTTAAGAAATTAGCTTATGGTCTTATGGGAACTCCTTTGTAGGTAACTGTTTCCTTTTCTCTTGCTGCTTCTAAGATTCTCTCCTTACATTAATCTTGGCGAATGTAATTATGATGTGCCTTGGTGTGTTCCTCCTTGGGTTCAACTTCTTTGGGACTCTCTGAGCTTCCTGGACTTCCTGAAAGTCTATTTACTTTGCTAGATTGGGGAAGTTCTCCTTCTGTATTTTTTCAAATAAGTTTTCAATTTCTTGCTTGTCCTCTTCTCCTTCTGACACTCCCATGATTCAGATATTGGAATGTTTAAAGATGTCCTGGAGGTTCCTCAGCCTCTCCTCATTTTTTTTGAATCTTTGTTTCTTCATTCTGTTCTGGTTGAATATTTCCTTTTTCCTTCTTGTCCATACTGTTGATTTGAGTCCTGGTTGCCTTTCTGTCACTGTTGGTTTCCTGTACATTTTCCTTTATTTCACTTTTCGTAGCCTTAATTTTTTCCTCTATTTTGTGACCATACTCAAACAATTCTGTGAGCTTCCTCATTACCAGTGTTTTGAACTGTGCATCTGATAGGTTGGCTATCTCTTCATCACTTAGTACTATTTTTCTGGAGCTTTGATCTGTTCTTTCATTTGTGCCATTTTTTTTGTTTTCTTGGTTCACCTATTATGCAGTAAGGGGCAGAGCCTTAGGTATTCACCAGAGAAGGGCAACACAAGACACTCTGTTGTGACACTGTCAGCAGGGGAGGGGTCCAACAGGGAACAGTGCTGCTTGCTCTGCTCTCTTCTAGCTTTCAGTCACTTCCAGAGCTTCTGACATGCAAATAACCATTCTGGTGCTGATTCCCGGGTGGGTAGGTTTGTGTATGTTCTAGGACCCTCTGAGTCTCTCCAAGAAACTCTGCTGTGAGGCTAGGAGTTTCATTTGATGCCACAAACCTCAAAGGTTTTTTCAGTCAGAGGTTTTGAGGTTTTATTTTCCTACACTATAACCTTAGATTGTGCGGTCTGTCTGTCTCCCCATTTGTTCCTCCCAGTTTATCTGCATGCAAATGTGGGACGACTCACTCTGCCAGCTGCCACCTCCCCTGCTCCATTAGCTGCTGCCTTGCCATGAGTCGTCTCCACCTCAGCTGCCTGCCTCCACCCCTCCTACGGGTCTGATGAATGTTTCTTCTTTAACTTCTTGGTTGTCGGACTTCCATACAGTTTGGTTTTCTGGCAGTTCTGGCTGTTTTTTTTGTTTGTTTGTTTTTAAGTTTGTTGTTTTCCTTCTTTTGGATGTGTGCGGAGGCACAATGTATCCACCTATGTTCCATCTTGGCCAGACTCCAGAACTGTCTTTTAAAGAGGAAGAAACTGATGACATCCTAAAATAGCATCAGGCTATTTGAAAGTATGCTATACTAAATTAGCTAGGGGCCTTGATTGCTTTAATATTGAGTAACATTACAAGAAACAAAAAATGATAAAGTGGACTTAAATATGGATTTTAGTTAGGTTTCTTAGCTTTTAGCACCAAAAAGAGGAAAAGGAAATAAAAGTTGTTAATGTCATCAATAAGTTTAATTCAAACTTTTGAATGAAGTGATCACTTCGTTTGTCTTGTGCCTCTCAGACTAATATGAAAAGTATACTTCTTCAAGGTCTCAGGTATTTTAGTAATTTAATCCCAAGGGGTAATCATGATAGCTCTCTTCTTTCAACAGTTTAAACTACTCCTAATGGTAGAATATATTACAGTTTTCTACTATCAAAATATGTTTCTCTCTTCCTGCTTGCTTTCTATTACTGGTAGACTGTATTTTCCTTTCTGTAAACATGAGCCTTCAAATACCCATTTGTATGGCTAGCAATGTCACAAAAGAAGAAAAGAAATGCGTGCAATTAAAATGGAATATGGGACATGTGAATTTCTTCCATTTTATGTTTTAAACATGTTTATTTATTTTTTTATTTTTAAAACAAAGTCTATTTTATTTTTTAAACAAAGATTTCATTTTCCGTCTTTGGTATCTGAACAACTTAAGACAGATTTTAGTCGAGTTTTGTCACCTATAAAAAATTCACTTGTTTAGAATGTATACATGCCACTTTGCCTTGCATTCAGAGAAAAGATTTAAAGATTAAGAAACTCATCTCACAGGCTAACACTTTTTTTTTCAAAAGAACAAGAGCCCTGGCTGGCGTAGCTCAGTGGATTGAGCGCGGGCTGCGAACCAAAGTGTCAGGGCACATGCCTGGGTTGCAGGCCATGACCCCTAGCAACCACACATTGATGTTTCTCTCTCTCTCTCTCTCCCTCCCTTCCCTCTCTAAAAATAAATAAATAAAATCTTAAAAAAAAGAACAAGAAATTAATATCTAGAATGATAAAGAAGTATATACTATAAGCATTAATGAAAGACAACTAAATATCTTTAAAATGCTATGAATGAGATTTAATTTGTATAGATTAAAATTAGCCAGTTTTTGCTCGATAATTTTAGATGTATTTTTTAAAGTGAGTAGTACTATTTTAAGTAGATACTGAATCTTTTATAAAACTGAACTACTTAGTATCTATAATTAGTGGGCGATAACAGATTTATATTGAAATTTCTAGATGACATATTCATATGTAAATATGTAATTTATGTTATTTAATATGCTGCTTTTTTGAATTTCAAAGTTCAGAGAAATTAGGTTGCCTTAGAAATTTGATTTATTTTTCATTCTCTTAAAAGAATATTTTACTAACTTTCTGTTGCTTATTAAGTTTTATAGTAAAAGTTCCTAATATCTTCTTGAAATAAATCTTTTCTTTTTTGCCTGCTCAGAAAAAAAAGAAATCTATAATTCACTTAAAGATTTGTCTGTATTTCACTTCCTCTTTCCTGCTCCTTTTCTCTGCACCTGTGCAATATCTTTTTTCTGAAGGCTCTGAAATCCTATACAATATCTGTGCATAAGGTTTCATCCAAACTTCTCCAAAAGTTTCTTTCTGTAAAAAAAGATTGAAGTATATTCTAATGCATACAAGTATTTGAAAAGAAGCAGTATGTCCTCATTCACTTCATTCAAAAGTTTCCATTAATTTAACATTATTCAAATGTGAATAGAAGTTCCTCTTTCTGCCAGCTTGGAAAGTATATATCTGTACTGATGACACCAGACAAGCAGAGCTGGATCCCCACTTTACTGATGTAATCATAATATAAGATTGTAATCATGGCCATAAAATAAACAAAGCATGATGCACAAGTCACAACTTGGTGTCACTCTAGGAAGTATAATGAAACACTTCAGTGTTTGAAACAGAGGTTGAGCTGTTAACTATTTTTATCTATCAGTATTTGCTACATACACAAAGGATAAATGTCTTCTCTGTAATTTTCTTTATAACATGTTGAAATAAGAATAATAAATATGATAGATTGAAGAAAGAAATATCTATACTGCTCTTCATTTATGCTAGTATGTCACTTATTTATACAAAATAGTTTCATAGAAAAAATGTCCCTTGATTTCATATTTGCACTTTTTAATATTTTATGCCTAGTAAATGTAAGCTGAAGTTTTATTGAAGTATTGGGTGGAAGGAGGGGAGAGATTTATCATCCACTGAATTCCTGCATTGCCAAAAAAATATAAGCCTTAAGAATCCAGGAAAGAGAGACCAAGTGAAAGAACCACTATATTCAAAATGCTTGACTTCTGAAAATTATATTTTTGCACTAAAAAATTTGTTATAAAAATTATCCTTGGAAATAAGAGTATTCTCTCTATAACTTCAGAAAGTTGCTGAGATATATTCCTTTCCATGAATATAATGGCCCTTGGAATCAATGAATACATTTAATTAATGTAAATTATATTTTATGACCTAAACAACAATCTTTATATTGATAACCCTTTGAGATAGTCTATATCAGCAGATTAAATAGGCCTTGTTTATTATTAACTATTTACCAATTTAGTATTTTTATATTTTTGCATCAGCTTTATTTTAGAGTTCCAATGTAGAAGTACTCTGAGATAATTTGTATCATGACTGCTTCTCACATGTTGTAAAATGGTTTACCTACCAAGACTGAAGAATGCAATAAAATAACAATATTCATTAATATTAAGTAAAGATATCGATCTAAAACATTTTTCTTTATTTCTTATTTTTATTTTATTTAATTATTTATTTTTAATATTTTTATTGCTTTTAGAGCATGGTTGTCTCCATTCATTTCCCTCTACCACTACCCCCCCCCACAGCAATCCCCACCTCCCACCCTCGATCCTCCCATGTTGCAGGCCACCCTGCCTGGTCTCAGGAAGCTGTAACCCCTCATGACTTAGGCTGAGTGAAAGACCTCCGGACCAGGAGCCACTGAAGGAGACAAAAACTTATTTCCCTGGCATGAACGCTGCCTATTCATATGCCTCATTCCTCATGCCTGAACGGCAGTCAATGATGGGTAACAATTCTCTTGGAGAGAATGAATCTGAGACAGACGGGTTCACAAAGAAATGACAGGGACAAGACTCACGAGGCTGTGGAAATGAAGGGGTGATCAGACATCAACCCCTGACCCTTTGGCTTTGTCAAAGCCTGAGTCTTTGCTCTTGGATGTGAGAAATCCAAGTCTTCTCGCTGCCTTTGTCTTCTGAGACCTGCAGGGGCGAAACAGCCCAGACCAGAAACTGCAGACCCCCGGGGTTATCAGGCCTGGGACATAGATTATGCAAGATCCTGTGAGATCTGTTTGCTGGAGGATGTTATTATCTTGGAATTTAAAAGCACAGGCAGGAAACTTTTGGAACCTGTACCTCCTTCATATGTTAAAAACCCCAACCTTCCCCAGAATCTCAGCAGGAGTGCTGTCCCCACCTTTGTAAGTTGTTTACATCTTTTGATCTTTTCTGCCAGACTGTGAATCCACAAGCTAAGTCTGTTTTCTCCATAAAAATCTGCTTGGGTATGGACACGGGGCGCTCCCCACGTGAGGAGTGGCCATTCTGTCCCGATTCCCCCACAGGACCTGGTTGTCTCTGGGTATATTTTTTCTCGTGCTTTGATGAACCATCCACAGCCTTCCATGCTCATTGCAGGCAGGTGGGCACGCGACACTCGCACCCCTTGGTTTTGTAAATGTTTCCTTTATAGTTGTTCCTGAAAACCCTTCCGACTTTCCCCCATTTTTCCCCTACCACCACTCCTCGGGTTACTGTCAGTGTAGCATCCAGCACACGCGAGAACCAATATCGGAGACTTTCAGGGGTTCAAAGATGTTATTTTATTGGCCAAGTTTAACCTGCACAAGGGCGAACTCTCAAAGTGTCCAGCGACACAGTGCCCACAAGGAGCTGCAAACGAGAGCTGCTGTGAGTGCGTACAACTACTTTCTTATATAGGGGCGGGCAGGCAAGCGTTATACAGAAGCAGACATGGCAGTTAGCAATTAGCTTACAGAGACCGAGTGCGGGAATTTCAAACCAAGCATTTTTGCATAAGGCGGGAAGGCAGGCTGTTTGTTCATTAACCTAGTAATCTCCTGGCTCTAGCTAGCTAGTTTTCTATTTTCTCATTAAAAACTACAAAGCACTGCTTATCTAGCCTACTCAGAGGAGAGTGTCTGCTAGACACAGGATGTTTGCTTAACTGCCCTGTGTCTCCCTTATCATTTCCTTTTAGCTACAATGTGGTTCTTGTCTATTAGAGGAAATTTAGTTCTTAATTTCCTTATTCCCAACAGTCAGCTTATTCTTTATTTCACTGCCTCTAGTCATATTTTCTTTGCTTGATTGTTTTGTTAATTAGGTTCCACCTATAGGGGAGATCATATGGTATTTGTCTTTCACGGTCTGGATTACTTCAGCCAGCATAATGCTCTCCAGATCCATCCATGCTGTTGCAAAGGGTAAGAGCTACTTCCTTATTTCTGCTGTGTAGTATTCCATTGTGTAAATGTACCACAATTTTGGGATCCATTCATTTACTGATGGGCACTTATGTTGCTTCCAGCACTTGGTTATTGTGAACTGTGCTGCTATGATCATTGGGGTGCATAGGTTCTTTTGGACTGGTGTTTCAGGGTTCTTAGGATAAAATCCCAGCAGGGGAATTGCCAGGTTGAAAGGCAGTTTGATTTTTAGTTTTCAGAGGAAATTCCACACTGTTTTCCAGAGTGGCTGCACCACACTTCATTCCCACCAACAGTGCACTAGAGTTCCCTTTTCCTATAACCTCTTCAACACTTGTTGATTGTTTACTTGTTTATGATGGCATTCTCACTGGTGTGAAGTGGTATCTCACCGCAGTTTTAATTTACATCTCACTGATGGCTACAGATGTGGAGCATCTTTTCATTTGCCTCTAGATCCTTTATACGTCCTCCTTGGAAAAGTGTCTGTTCAAGCCCTTTGCCTATTTTTTAATTGGGTTGTTTGTCTTCCTAGAGTGGAGTAATGTGAGTTCTTTATATATTTTGGAAATCAAACTCTTGTCTGAGGTATCATTGGCATTTCCCATAGAGTTGGTTTTCTTTTTATTTTAATACTGTTTTCTTTAGCCATGAAGAAGCATTTTATTTTGATGAGATCTCATTTGTTTATTCTTGTCTTTATGTCTCTTGCTCTAGGGAACATATCAGTGAAAATATTGCTGCATGAAGTATCTGAGATTTTTCTGCCCATGTTCTCCTCTAGGACTTTTATTATGTCACAACTTCTATTTAAGTCTTTTATCCACCTTGAATTTATTTTTGTGTATGGTGTCATTTGGTGATTGAGGGTTTTTTTTTTTTTTTTTTTTTTTTTTTTGTATGTAGCTGTCCAGATCTCCCAACACCATTTGTTGAAAAGGCTGTTTTTACTCCATTTTATGCTGCTGCCACCTTTGTTGAAAATTAATTGACCATAGAGACTTGGGCCTATTTCTGGGCTCTCTATTCTGTTCCATTGGTCTATCTGTCTGTTTTTATGCCAGTACCAGGCTGCTTTGATTACAATGGACTTGTAATACAGAGTGATATCAGACATTGTGAAACCTCTTACTTTGTTCTTCTTTCTTTTAATTGCTGCAGCAATTGGGGTCCTGTATGGTTCCATGTAAATTTATGAAATATTTGGTCTATAACTTTGAAATATGCCATTGGTACTTTAATAGGGATTGTGCTGGGTCTAGTAATTGCTTTGGGTAGTATGGACATTTTGATGCTGTAAATTCTTCCAAATCATGAGCATGGTACATGCTTCCATTTGTTTGTGTCTTCCTTAATTTCTTTCTTCAGTGTTGTGTAGTTTTCTGAGTCTTTAACCTCCTTGGTTAGGTTTATACCTAGGTAATTTATTTTTCTTGTTACTATATCAAATGGGATTTTTTCTCTGATTTCTGTTTCTGATATTTCATTGTTGGTGTACAAGAATGTCTCTGATTTCTGATTATTGACTTTGTATCCCACTGTTTTGCCAAATTCACTTATTAGGTCAAGTAGTGTTTTGGGGAAGTTTATAGGATTTTCTGTGTACACTGTCATGTTGTCTGCAAACAATGATAGTTTTGTTTACTCCTTTCCAGTTTGGATACCTTTTATTTTTTTTTCTTGTCTGATTGCTCTGGATAGGACTTCAAATACTATGTTGAATAGGAGTGGTGAAAGCAGGCATCCTGTCTTGTTCCTTATCTTAGTTGGAAAGTTTGTAGTTTTTGCCCATTGAGTATAATGTTGGTTGTAGGTGTCCCCTATATGGCCTTTATTATGTTGAGGAATGCTCCCTCTATTCCCACTTTGCTGAGTGTTTTAATCATAAATGGGCACTGTATCTTATCAAATTATTTTTCTGCATTCTGTTGATATGATCATGTGATTTCTCTTTCATTTGCTTATGTGGTGTAGTATGTTTATTGATTAGTGAATATTGTATGATCCTTGCATCCCTGGAATGAATCTAACCTGATGACGGTGTATGATCTTTTTAATATATTGCTGAATGTGCTTTGCCAATATTTTGTTGAGGACTTTAGCATCTATGTTCATCAGTGATATTGGCCTATGTTTTCTTTCTTTGTTGTGTATTTATCTGGTTTTGGGATTGGGATGATACTGGCTTCATAAAAAGACTGGTAATCTCCCATCTCCTTTGAGTTTTTGGAATAGTTTGTGAAGGATAGGGCTCATCTCTTCTTTAAATTATTTTTTAATTCTTTCTTGTTCAATTACAGTTGTCTGCATTTCTCCCCACCCCTCCCCCCACCCCAGCTAAACCCACCACCACCCTTGTTTGCACGCTCACCCTTGCTTTCCTCCATGTGTCCTTTACAGTAGTTCCTGAAAAACCTTCTCTCCACTGTCCCACACGTCTCCCCTCTGGATATCGTTAGCTTGTTCTTAATTTCAGTGTATCTGGTTACGTTTTGTCACTTTTTTTTTTTTTTGGTGACTGTGTTCCAGTTAAAGGTGAGATGATATGGTGTTTGTCCCTCACCACCTGGCTTATTTCACTTAGCATAATGCTTCCCAGTTCCATCCATGCTGTCACAAAGGATAGGAACTCCTTCTTTCTCTCTACTGCATAGAATTCCACTGTGTAAATGTACCATAGTTTTTTGATCCATTCACGTGCTGATGGGCACTTAGGTTGCTTCCAACACTTGACTATTGTAAATTGTGCTGCAATGAACATTGGGGTGCATAAATTCTTTTGGATTTGTGTTTCAGGGCTCTTAGGATATAATCCCAGCACTGGAATTGCTGGGTCAAAAGGCAGTTCCATTTTCAATTTTTTGAGGTAATTCCATACTGTTTTCCACAGTGGCTGCACCAGTCTGCACTCCCACCAACAGGGCACTACAGTTCCCTTTTGTCCACATCCTCTCCAGCACTTATTTGTTGCTTTGTTTATGATGGCCATTCTGAGCACTGTGAGGTGGTATTTCATTGTGGTTTTAACTCGCATCTCTCTGATGGCTAGTGATGCTGAGAATCTTGTCATATGTCTCTGGGCACTCTGTATGTCCTCCTTGGAGAAGTGTCTGTTCAAGTCTTTTGCCCATTTTTTAATTGGGTTGTTTGTCTTCTTGGAGTGGAGTTGTGTGAGTTCCTTACAAATTTTGGAGATCCAACCCTTGTCTGAGGTATCACTGGCAAATGTGTTTTCCCATATAGTTGGTTCTCTTTTCATTTTAATCCTGTTTTCTTTAGCCCTACAGTAGCTTTTTAATTTGATTAGATCACATTAGTTTATTCTTTCCTTTCTGTTCCTTCCTTCAGGGGACATATCAGTGAAGATATTGCTGTGTGGGATGTCTGAGATGTTCCTGTCAATGTTTTCCTCTAGGACTTTTACAGTGTTACCACTTATATTTAAGTCTTTTATCCACCCTGAATTTATTTTTGTGTATGGTGTAAGTTGGTAATCGAGTTTCATTTTTTTTTGCATGTAGTTGTCCAGAACTCCCAACACCATTTGTTGAAGAGGCTATTTTTACTCTATTTTATGCTTCCTCCCACTTTGTCAAGAATTAAGTGACCATAGGGACTTGGGTTTATTTCTGGGCTCTCTGTTTTGTTCCATTGCTATTTGTGGCTGTTTTTATGCCAGTACCAGGCTGTTTTGATTACAGTGGCCTTGTAATACAATTTGATGTCAGATATTGTGATCCCTCTTGCTTTGTTCTTCTTTCTCAAAATTGCTGCAGCTATTTGGGGTCATTTATGGTTCCATATAAATTTCTGAAATGTTTGTTCTATATCTGTGAAATATACCATTGATACTTTAATAGGGATTGCATTGAATCTGTAAATCACCCTGGGTTGTATTGCCATTTTGATGATGTTAATTCTTCCAGTCCATTTCCATGATACATGCTTCCATTTGTTTGTGCTTTCCTTAATTTCTTTCATCAGTGTTGTGTGATTGTCTGAGTGCAGGTTTGACATTCTGGGTTAGGTTTATTCCTAGGTACTTTATTTGTCTTGTTGCTATATCAAAAGGGATATTTTTCCTGATTTCTGTTTCTGATATTTCATTGTTGGTGTACAAAAATACCTTTGATTTGCGAATATTGACTTTGTATCCCACTGTTTTACCAAATTTGCTTATTAAGTGGAATAGTAATTTCATGGAATCTATAGGATTTCTATGTACACTATCACGTCATCTGCAAACAATGACAGCTTTGCTTCCTCCTTTTTCCAATTTGGATGCTCTTTTCCCTTTTTCTGGTCTGATTGCTCAGACAGGACCTCAAATACCATATTGAATAAAAGTTATGAAAGTGGGCATCCTTGAGATGTTCCTGATCTTAATGGGAAAGTTTTCAGTTTTTGAACATTGAGTATGATGTTGGTGGTAGGTCTCCCCTATATGGCCTTTATTATGTTGAGTAATGCTCCCTCTATTCCCACTTTGCTAAGTGTTTTAATCATAAGTGTGTGGTATACCTTATCAAATGCTTTTTTCTGCAACTATTGATATGATTATGTGATTTTTTGTGTTTCCTTTTGTTCATGTGTTGTATTATGTTTATTGATTTGCAATTAATGTATTGCTGAATGCAGTTTGCCAATATTTTGTTGAGGATTTCAGCATCTAGGTTCATCAGTGAAATGTAGTTTTCTTTCTCTTTTGTGTCTTTATCTGGTTTTGGAATTAAGATGATGATGGCTTCTTAAAAAGAGTTTGGGAGTCTTTCATCTCCTTTGAGTTTTTGGAATAATCTGTGGTGGATAGGACTTATCTCATCTTTAAATGTTTTGTAAAACTTTCCTGTGACACCATCTGGTCCAGACCTTTTGTGTGCTGTTTTGTTTGTTTGTTTGTTTGTTTTAATTACTGCTTCATCTTCATCAGCCATTATTGGTTTGTTCAAGCTTTCTGCTTCTTTTTTATTCTGTTTTGTAAGATTATATTTTTTTTCTAGAAATTTGTTTATTTCACCCAGGTGTTGAAATTTATTGACATACAGTTCTTCATAGTAATTTCTTACTATCTTTTGTATTTCTGTGGTATCAGTTGTAATCTCTCCTCTTTCATTTCTGATTGTGTTTATTTGGATCCTTTCTCTTTTTTTCTTGATGAGTCGGCTTAAAAGCTTGTTGATTTTGTTTATTTTTTCAAAGAACCAGCTCCTGAATTTTTCATCCTTATAATTGTGCTTTTAGTCTCTATGTTATTTAATTGTTCTCTGATCTTGCTTATTTTCTTCATTCTACTTGCTCTGGCTTGTCTTTGTTGTTGTTCCTTGAGTTCTGGTAGGTGTAAGTTAGGTTATTTATTTGAGATGTTTCTATTCTTTTTAGGTAGGCCTGTATTGCTATGAACTTTCAGGATTGCCTCCACTTTTCCCATAAGTTTTGGATTGTTGTGAGTTTATTTTCATTTGTTCCCTGAAAGTTTCTGATTTCTTCCTTGATCTGATTCTTAACCCATCCATTGTTTAACAACATGCTATTCAATCTCCATGAGTTTGAGTGTTTTTTTTAGTTTTTCCCTTGAAGGTGGTTTCTAGTTTCAGTAACTTGTGGTGAAAGAAAATGCTTGATATGATTTCAATTTTCTTCTCTCATTAAATTAGGAAAGTTTTCCATCATTACTTTTTCAAATAGGTTTTCTATCCCTTGCTCTTCTTCTTCTCTTTCTGGTGTCCCTATTATATGGATATTATTATGTTTCATATTGTCTTGCATTTCTCTTAATCCCCCTTCATTCTTTCTAAGCCTCTTTTCCTTTTCTTGCTCTTTCTGGGTGTTTTTTTGTACTTTGTCCTCCAATTCCCTGAACCGATCCTCTGCTTCATCGATCCTGCTTTTCTTTTCTTTCTTTCTTTTTTTTTTTTTTTTTTTTTTTTTTTTTTTAGAGAGGGAAGGGAGGTGGGGAGACAGAGAGAGAGGGAGAGAGAGAGAGAGAGAGAGACATCAATGTGCAGTTGCTGGGGGTTATGGCCTGCAACCCAGGAATGTACCCTGGCTGGGAATCGAACCTGGGACACTTTGGTTCCCAGCCCATGCTCAATCCACTGAGCTACGCCAGCCAGAGCTGATACTGCTTTTCATTCCTTCTACTGTGTTCTTCAGTTCAGAAATTGTATTCTTCGTTTCCTCTTGGCCCTTGGTGAGAGTTTCTATTTCCTTTTTCATGTTGATATAGTTTGCAGTGAGATCGTTGTAGCTTCCCTGTAGTTTCTGGTATCTCATTTTGAGTTCCTTGAGCTTCCTGATAATCATTTCTTTGAACTCAATATCTGATAGTTGAGTTGCCTCTATTTCATTTAGCATTCTTTCTGAGGCTTCCTCCTTTTCTTTCATTTGGGGATTGTTTCTTTGTCTTCCCATTGTTTGTGAGACTCTTCTTGTTAGCCTCTGTTTCTTAAATTGATTTGTTCTGGTTCCCTGGGTTTATGGTGTAAACTTCTGTGGTAGAATACCTGTGAGATTCAGTGGTGCTATCTCCTTCGGGTATCCTTGTGTTCACAGCTTCCCCCTACTCTTTTTTGTGATCAGTTGCAGGATTAAGGCAAAATGGTTTAAGACAGCAAGAGAGTATTCTATGATATTTACAGCAGCAGCCAGTAGAGAAGAGATAGGAGATCCTTTGGCTACATATAGTGTTAACCATGAACTTCCACCATACCAGCCACTTCTTAGAAAGGATGAAAAGAAGGTAAGACTCTTATTGGGGAGGAAAGGATTATGAGTTGGATCTAGAAAGCAGTGAGGCTGTGGGAGGTCAGATTCTGAGGTAGGGTGAGAGTAAAGAATAATAAATATGTATAGTGTGTGAGACAGTAGAGTTAACCACTACAGTAATAGAGTTCGGGAAACCACAAAGTGGGCTGAGATCTGGGAGGGGTGTTGTGTAGTATTTACAATTGTATGGAATAGGTCTTATTTACAGTAATATTAGAGCAACAATCATATGGCAGAATCTATGAGATCTAGATAACAAGAATAGGGAGTATAGGACCTTGAGTAGTGTACTAATGGAACACAAATGAAGGACAGTAAATTAGCAATACACTATGAATGAAATAACAGGGGAAACCTATCAAACGATACAGTATAATTAGCCAAGCAAAGAAGACTATACAGAAAGAAGAGGAATACCAAAATACTATTAAAATAAAAAATGCAAGAATAATGAAAAAAGATAATATAAATTTGTAGTAACTTGCAGGTTCAAAAAAAAAAAGGAAGAAAGCAGAAGATGGAATGAAGAAGAGATAAATTTGGAAAGGAAAGAATAACACTAGGATGAAAGGAATAGAAGCATAAGGAATTCAGATATATAAAAATAATAAGAATTAAAAATAAAAAGTTATTGAAAAAAAGATAAAATCAAACCATCAAACAACAACAACAACAACAACAACAACAACAACAACAACAAAACCTCTTGTTGGTTTCTAACTGGCCAAACCAGTTTTTCTGGTCTTGCTGGCTTCAGCAGGCTGAGGGGCGATTGGAATGCTTTTCTCCCTTCCCAGTCAGAACTCAGTCAGCCTCTCCCATACTGTTCCCAGGGCTAGCCGCACATTCTCCCTAGAGCTGGTCTGGTGCCTCTCCACAGGGCCCTGAGTGTGGGTCTGGGCACTCCCAAGCAGGTTCTCTAGAGCTCACAGTCACAAGTCCCAGGCTCCGGGATCCTGCGGAGCGCTGGTGTCTTTTCCAGGTTCACGGTGTGATCCCTGGGGATACTGAGGGGGCACGCACTTCCCCCGAGTTCACCGCCGCAGGCTCCAGGATCCTGCGAGCATCTGTGCCTTTTCTGTGTTCAATGCTGTGGGGTCTGGGTCTTCCACAAAATCACACTCTCTCTGAGTTGGAAGCATGGGTGCACAGCCAAGACACCCTTGGTCACAGAGGCTAGGGCACACACTCTTCCCAGAGTTATGTGTGGGTGCTTGCAGCCCCTGTATGATTATCTCTTAGTCCTCACTCCCCTCTCTGTGCCTCCAAGCAACAAGGCCTCCCCAGGTGCTGCTCAATTCTTGTTTGGCTGGGGAGGGAACAGTTGACCCCGCTCTTTCCCAAGTGCCCTGAGGTAGACCTGGGAGCACAAGGCTTGGGGCCTGTAACCTCCCTGGTCCCTGCGCTGATCCATGGGCCCTTATTATCCTGGAGCAGTCTGCTTACCGTCTGGATTTTCAATGTCCACTATAATTTTTGATGTCTTATTTTCATAAATGTTGTGATATTCTTGGCCCCTTGCTCTGTTCCTCCGTACATCAGTTAGTTTCTCTTCTGTGCGTAGGGGAAAGTGGAATCTGCTCCCTCCTACCACGCCGCCATCTTCCTCTCTCCGATTTCAATTTTCTTGAATTTTTTGAGGCTTGTTTTGTGTTCTATCATATGTTCTATCTTTGAAAATATTCCATGTGCATTTGAAAGGAATGTGTATTTTGTTTCTTTGGGAGGAAATGTATATATAAAGTCCATTCATCTAGGATATTGTTCAATCTAGCAATATTGTGCACATATTTTTTTGGAAGATCTATCAATTTTTGACAGTGGTGTGTTAAATCCCCTACTATATTTGTGTTGCTTTCAGTGTCTTTCTTGAACTCCTCTAAGACTTTCCTTAAATATTTGGGTACTCCTATGTTGTGTGCATATATATTTACAATGTTATGTCTTTTTGGTAGATTCGTCCCTTGAGTATTATAAAGTGTCCTTCTGAGTCTCTTTTTATCACCATTATTTTGAAATCTATTTTTTTCTGATATGAGTGTTGGTACTCCGCCTTTTGTTTTTCCTCTCCATTTTTTGGGAATACTTTTTCCACCCTTTCACTTTCAGTTTGTGTATGTCTTTTGTTTTGAGGTGGGTGCCTTGTAGGCCGCATATGTGTGGGTCATATTTTCTTATCAGTTCAGCTACTCTGTTTTGATTGGAGCATTTAATCCATTCATATTTAAGGTTATTAATGGTAAGCATTTATTTGTTTTCCCCCTTTATACCTGTATCCCTCTCTTTTTCACCCTTTTCCTTCTTCTTCTTATAGTAGTCCCTTTAGTACATCTTGCAGTGCTGGTTTGATGGAGATGTATTCTTTCAGCCTTCATTTGTCTGAAAAACTCTTTATTTCACCTTCCATTGTAAAAACAATCCAGTCAGAAAAAAAGGATACACTAATTGAAATAACAATTTATGGAGAAACAACAGTAGAGTGGATGCAGCTGAGAATCAAATCAATGAGTTGGAATATAAGGAAACAAACAAACAAACAAACAAAAATAACCAATTAGAACAAGAAGAAGTAATATGAATCCAAAAAATGAGGATAGTGTAAGGAGCCTCTGGGACTACATCAAGTATTCAAACATTTGCATCATCAGGGTGCCAGAAGGAGAAGAGAAAAAACAAGAAATTGGAAATCTATTTGAAAACATAGTGAAAGAAAACTTCCCTAATTTGGTGAAGGAAATATACAAACAACTCCAGGAAGCACAGAGATTCCCAAACAAGATGGATACAAAGAGATCCACTCCAAGACACATCATAATTGTAATGCCAAAGGTTAATGTAAAAGAGAGAATCTTAAAAGCAGCAAGGGAAAAGCAGTTGGTTACATACAGGAGAGTTCCCATAAGACTATCAGTTGATTTCTCAAAATAAATATTGCAGGCTAGAAGGGATTTGCAAGATGTATTCAAAGTCATGAAAAGCAGGGATCTACAGCCAAGATCACTCAACCCAGCATAGCCATCATTTAGAATGGAAGGGCAAATAAAGTGCTTCCCAGATAAGGTCAAGTTAAAGGAGTTCATCATCACCAACCCATTATTATATGAAATGTTAAAGGAACTTATTTAAGAAAAAAAAGATCAAAACCATGCACAATAAAAAGCAATAAATCTATTTTGTTTTTTCATAAATGTAATCTACCCCAATCATTTTTAATTTATTTTCATTATTTTTTCACTCCCTTTAGGCAATTTCCCAAATTAGTCACTTTAGAAATAATAGCCAACTCAAGATGATTTATGAGAAACACACAGATAGGAAATAATGTAGTCAGTGAGGTGACTAATTTTGAGATTTAAAAATTTGCTACTTCTTGAAATAATTTATTTTCTGAACAAATACAGTTTTCTTTCTGTCAGTTTTGACCCAATTCAATGTATCTCTCTTGTAGTGTTTACCAATAGTCTAACCTTTTTCATCATGAAATAAAATTACAAT
The DNA here is from genome assembly GCF_004126475.2 of Phyllostomus discolor. NCBI lineage: Eukaryota > Metazoa > Chordata > Mammalia > Chiroptera > Phyllostomidae > Phyllostomus > Phyllostomus discolor. The sequence continues at coordinate 47,597,220 of NC_050198.1, forward strand.
GATTTGGATTGCATATGCTTGTTTGGGAGATTTTACTTGTTATTAAATGAAATCTGTTCTGCATAACTAGAATATTTATTTAGCACACTGAATAAATAGGATGTCTTGCAATTATTCAACTATGTCTATATATGTAATTTATATTTTCAGATTTTTGCATTTTCTCAATATTTATGAAATCTTAAGCATTTCCAAAACTATCTCTTTTACTGTTGATAGTGTTTTTCTAGTAGACTTCTTGATCCTGGCAAGAATGCTGAGTTTTTTTATGATGAAATCAAGGGCATATGTGACATTAATAAAATGTCAACCCTTTAATTTCTGATCTAGATTAGAGGTATATTTTGTATTTTTCTCCAGGATATATTTAAGGACCTCCCCCCTCCATAAAATAGTATTGCCTTCTAATGTTTTCCCAAACAAGGATACTTAAATCTCAGTTGAGCTAGAAATAAGTAGTTACTTTGCAAAATAATTAAAAAAATATGTATAACTCCAATGTCAGCATTAACAGCTGAGAGATTTTGGGAGTTAAGCATACAAATCAATTAACATCATTAGAACAAAACATTTCTTCATATAAAATTACTTTATGCCCTGGCTAGCGTAGCTCAGTGGATTGAGCACGGGCTGCGAACCAAAGTGTCGCAGGTTCGATTCCCAGTCAGGGTACATGCCTAGGTTGCAGGCCATGACCCCCAGCAACCTCACACTGATGTTTCTCTCTCTCTATCTCCCTCCCTTCCCTCTCTAAAAATAAATAAAAATATTTTTAAAAATTACTTTATAAAGTTTATGTGTTTTCTGAGATTAATATTCAGTAATGGTCACATTTATTTCTTTTTTTCTCCTTGAACAGCTTCCTGGGATGTAATGCATTTAGAATTATGATATCTGTGATTTATGTACATCATTACATATTTTCTGATAATTCAATGTACTCAGTTGACTGTAGGTTTCATTTTAAGCTATTAAGAGAATTTTCTTTATGGAAGACTAAATTTTCATAGCAACAAATAAAAAAATAATATAAATATTGTAACTGTATTGTTTAAAAACAATTTTATATCTCTGAAGGTTGAGTCTTTAGATTATTTGCAAAACCTTAATGAATGACAAATTTGGAGTTGAGGAGCATTCTTAGGTTGTTCTTGACCTTCTGTTATGTTTCAACCAATAGTGTAGACTTCTACAATTGTTTCCTAACACTGAATATTTTGAGAACCATATCTGTGGTAGGGACTTTTCTGACAGGTGCTTAGTTTATTATTTCATTTTTGTGCTTTTCCAACCCCATTCTAATTTTCTTAGCCATGATAAATAACATATTTTGGACTAAGTACATCTAGGCAGCTATCCAGGGACTTCCTCCTCTCCAGGAGGAAGCTATCCAGGGACTTCCTCCTCTCAGGTTATTTGCCACAAATATATTCATCATCTGCTCTTCTGACTGTGTATTTTTTGAGGACATTCAAAAAGCCCTTCATTTATGGAGAAAATAATTTAAACCATCTAGTGGATAGCACTCTTTTCTATGAGTTTTTCATGCAATATCGTGAGCTTCTTGGTAAGGGAAGTATTTTATTTATATGTTGTGCCTGGCATATAGTGAACAGAGAACATGTTGGTATGGACATTTTTATGAATAATTTATCTTCTCTTCAAAATTATATCAATTATTTTCTGCAATATTAAGAATTGGTATTTGTAATACTGGAAATGGCTTCATGAAATTATACTTGTAGCTTTATATCTTTGGACAAACTAGGTATTATCCATATTTTATATATAGGGTAAATCAAGGCACTTGCTAGAAGATACAATGTACAATGATAACATCATTTTTAGTCAGTCAATACTTTATTGTGTTGAATGCTGTCACAGTATTCTTTTCTAAGCATCATTTTACATTTGGCATCATGATCTTTGAAAACTAGCCTTTGAAAAATGCTCTTGGAAAACAGGTGAAGAGAGTATTATTAGACATTATTATCTGTATGCTTTTGAGAGTACTATTTTATCTAATAGTCTCAGGTTTGAACAAGCTTATTTTCTTTAGTGTACAACGTTAACATTATAGTGCAATGTAAATATTCTTTACCAAATATATTCTGTTAAATTATGAATTTAAATAAGTGTGCAGTTAAAATACTTGCACAAGTGCTTCAGATTACTTAAAATGCCACCAGATAATGCAATCTTATCAGAGTGGTTTGTATTAGTAAGATCCTAAGTAATTTCAGATAAGAGCAATGCAGCATCCAAAACTCATTTTATTCATATTTGGACTTGCCAGTCTTAATATAATAGATTAAAATAAATAATCAACACAGTATCTTCATAAAAGACTGCCCATACATTTGGTGAGAACTGTGTTAACTAAACAGATTATCTCTCCCTTGTCATAATCACTACTTTTAGTAAAAACTTCATACTCAAAATAGGAGGAAAGGATGGGATGATTATAAATTTATCTGATAATATATTGTATCCCTAGTATTCAAGAATATTTTAGGAGTTGGAGTAGTAATAGTTATATTAGTCTCTATTCATTCCCATAATGTATTTAAACCCAAAACTCCTTGGATTATGCTCTTCCATCTTTGAAACAAAAGTTGGCTAAACTGGAAGGTTAAAAAACAAAACAAAAGGAAACTCATAAAATTTTCAGACAGACTCTTCCAAAGAAATCTAAGGGAATTAAATGAAAATTAAATTTTTGAAATATTGTAGCATGTCATCAGCAATTTTTATACCACACTTGTTTCTTTTTTACTCTCTTTCCAATTTTTTGATGCTATAACCATAAAGCTCAACATAGAAAGTGACCCTATGGTAGCAACTACAAAGTTTCAGTGAGAATATCAGTGCTAAATTACTTGCAGGAACCTCTAAATTCTTGGTGCCAACAGTAGACCTCTGTGTTTTCTACAACTATGGTTACATTCAGGTCAAGTCAAAGTAAGCTGTTAAACACTAAGCACTGAAAATATTATAGTGCTTTCCCAGGTGACACTTAGAGCACCAGCAAGACAAAATCAAAAGCTAAAACTAACAAGGCCACATAATTTAGGATTATTTTAATGATATATTAAGTGTTGCATAGACTCAGTTAAGGGACAAAATATTCCTCTACTGGAGACCTTACGGCCTCTGGCTGAGGGCTTCCTTTAAGTATCCCTAGCACATGAAGATAAAGAATATTTACTGTAGCTAGAGATACCTATTAATTTGCTTTTTATCATATACTTCAATATCTGTTATATTTATGCTAAGACTACTAAGATAATATTGCAGTCACAGAGAAGTTTTTGCTCTCCTTTGCTTTATATGATCTCTTTCAAACCTCACTAGTAGCAAAATGTATTTCTAATGGATAATCTAGAAATTAATGTTAGATTCTGAGACTGAGGGGTTGCAAATGGGTAGAAAAACTTTAAGCATTTTTATTTTAATATTTTCAGTGAATTTCACAGTTTTCCATTGATGTTATAAAGTTAATGAGAAATGATTATTGATCCCTTGCCTCTCCTTAGGCTTGTTGTCTGATAGCTCAATTATATCTTCAGGATTTTAAAAAAATAACAGTTTACTGACTGTAATATCATCTACAAAGGGAAATCTGTCATACAAAGAGATTATATAATTTATTAAACCTTATAAATATTTTGTATGTCTTTAAGAATGAAAAAGACTATTTTATTGGGGCATTTTAAATAGAAATTATCCTTTAGTAGTAGTAGAAACTCTTAAGATGAAATAGAAGATACACCAATTATTGTATGATGAGAACACAGACTTAGTTCTGGGTTTTGTTTTGTTTTTGATATTATAGATTCAGACTCTTTAGGTGAGATTAGGATTAGGAGTTCTAAAGTACATTTGTTTGTGTGTGAATGGGAACAAAAGATAACAGTGAAAAAAAAGCTCTGGGATTTTCCTAATGCCACATATTTGCTTTTCCTGAATAATCAGCTTCTCTGTCAGCTGTCTCTAATCAGTTATATTCAACCTCATCATGTCTTTCTCCCTTTCCCTTTACACATTCATTGCAATAAACACAAGAAAGGCATTTAAAAATATTATATAATTGCTAGAACCATGATCTTCATTTATGGAAATGTTTTGAGGAGTTATACATTTTTAAATAGCAGAGTTATATTGAAATCTTTCCCATTCAATAGTAAACACTACCTGGGAATCACTAATGGTATGCAAATAATAGCTATGGAGAGAAAATAATTCTCTTTTTTAATTTTTGAAATTCTATTGTTGTTCAAGTACAGTTGTCTGCCTTTTCTACTCCCCTGTCCCCCACACCCCAGCCATCCCCACCTCCCTCCCCTGATTCCACCACCCTTTGGTTTTGTCCATATGTCCTTTAGAGTTGTTCCTAAAAGCCCTTCCTACTTTTCCCCCATTATCCCCTCCCGTCTTCCCTCAGGTTACTGTCTGTTTGTTCTTAGTTTCAATGTCTCTGGTTATATTTTAATGCATGGGTCATCAGCCAGCAGTGATCATGGAACGCTGTGGATGGCTCACCAAAACGCGAGAAAAACATACACAGAGACAACCAGGTCCTGTGGGGGAATAGGAACAGCAGAGCCACTCCTCACATGGGGAGTGTGCCACTTGGCCACCCTCCCTGGTGGGGAGAGAGTGCCGGTTCCCCCTCCAGAGAGGCTTTTTATTGGTTTTGTTTGAATAAGAATTCAGGTAAAAGCTCATTACTCATTGCTAGGAAGTAAGGATCAAACCATAGATAACAAGGAAGCCTGAGGGTCTATTTTGAGTCAGGGTCAAAGAGCTGTAAGACTTTAAGGAACAAACTAACTTCCTCCTTGGACCCTTCTCATTCAACTGAGATCATTCTAAACAAAGCAGGTTTCACAGGATTTTACATGTTCTTTCTTAGGCCTGATCACCTGGGGAACCCGCCCTATTCAGCACAGAGCTGCACCACCCTGTCATTATTTCAGGCTTAGGTGGAGCAAGGGAACTAAGGCAACCAAGAGATAAGGAGATTGTCTCCCCAACAATGAGGACTCAGGCTGTGTCAAAGCCGCGGAGTGAGGGTCCATCACCCCCTTTTGCTGTAGCCCCCAAAGTCCTTCTTTTGGGGGCCTCCCACATGATCATGCCTGTCTTAGGTTGTTCCCCCCTTGGGGAATCTTACCCGTCTTTGGCTAACCAACCAAGCTTTGGGGTTCAGTTATGAATGAAGCAGCAGAAGCAGCGCTCCTGCCAGGGAGATAAGCTTTTGTCTCCTTGCTGGCTTATGGTTCCAAGGGCATTCCCTTAGCCTTAGCCTAGGCAGGGGTTACAGTTTCTGATACCAGGGAGGGCTGTTCCCAACAATATTTTGTTTGCTTGTTTGTTTTGTTGATTAGTTTTCATTTAAAGGTGAGATCATATGGTATTTGTATTTGACCACCTGGCTTATTTCACTTAACATAATGCTCTCCAGTTCCATCCATACTGTCGCAAAGGGTAAGAGTTCCTTCTTTCTTTCTGCTGCATAGTTTTCCATTGTGTAAATCTACCATTGATTTTTGATCCATTCATTTCCTGATGGACACTTAGGCTGTTTCCAGCACTTGGCTATTGTAAATTGTGCTGCTGTGAACATTGGGGTGCATAGGTTCTTATGGATTGGTGTTTCAGGGTTCTTAGGATATAATCCTAGCAGTGGAATTGCCAGGCCAAAAGGCAGCTCCATTTTTAGTTTTCTGATGAAATTCCATACTGTTTTCCACAGTGGCTGCACCAGTCTGCAATCCCACCAATCTCCAGTGTGCTAGGGTTCCCTTTTCTTTATATCCTCTCCAACACTTGTTCTGTGTTGCTTTGTTTGTGATGGCCATTCTGACTGGTGTGAAGTGGTATCTCACTGTGGTTTTAACTTGCATCTCTCTGATGGCTGGCAAAGCAGAGCATGTTTTTATATGTCTCTGAACTTTTGTATGTCCTCCTTGGAGATGTGACTGTTCAAGTCCTTTGCCCATTTTTATTTTTTTTTTTGTCTTCCTAGAGTAGAGTCATGTGAGTTCTTTACACATTTTGGAGATCAAACCCTTGTCTGAAGTATAATTGGCAAATATGTTTTCCCCTAGAGTTGATTCTCTTTTCATTCTAATGCTGTTTTCTTTTGCTGTGCAGAAGCTTTTTATTTTAATGAAATCCCACTAGTTTATTCTTTACTTCATGTCCCTTGCTCTATGGGACATATAAGTGAAAATATTGCTGCATGGAACATCTGAGATTTTCCTGTCTATGTTCTCCTCTAGGATTTTAATGGTGTCGTGACTTATGTTTAAGTCTTTCATCCACCTCGATTTATTTTTGTGTGTGGTGTAAGTTGATGATCAAGTTTCATTTTTTTGCATGTAGCTGTCCAGGTCCCCCAACACCATTTGTTAAAGAAGCTATTTTTACTCCATTTTATGCTCCTTCCCTTTTGTCAAATATTAATTGACCATAGAGACTTGGGTTTATGTCTGGACTCTCTATTCTGTTTCATTGGTCTATGTGTCTGTTTTTATCTTACACATGGCAAATATGAAGTGCTATATAAATTCACCACAATAATAATAATGATGAGTTGCAGTGAAGCTTAATGTCATATTTCCCATTTAATTATATCTTAAAATTTGATTTAGGAAACTTTCATTTATTCATTAACAGCAGGAGCCATATATATTCATGCTAGGAAACAAATGAATGCCACTAATAAAGTAGTTTTGTTCAACTAGCATGCTTTTAAAATATGTGTTAATTCTTCAAACTTATATAAACGAGCTTGCTTTATTTAGTATTGAACAGGACTATGTAGGTGTTAGGTTGGACAAAAAATTCATATTGTTTTTCCCTAAAATAGAAGACATTTTTTATTTTCACCAATAACTTTATTGACTTGGATATTTTTGAGTATGTAGGCTATCTCCCACATTGATTTTTCTCAATTAATGTCTCAATTTGGTCACCATCAACTTCAACTGATCTACCTGACCAAGGAGCATCATCCATCGAGAAACCTCCAGCATGAAACTTCACAAACCACATTTGACATGTTTGGTCAGTCACTGCATCTTCTTCATACACTGCACAGATATTTTTCTTTTAGTTGTGTTTTTTTACTTTCCTGAAATAATAAAGCAAAATATGTTGAAAATGTTGCTTATTTCTTCCATCTTCAATATCAAAAATGGCTACACAAAAATTCACCAATTTTGATAAGTTTTTTTTAATGCATGTTGATTTTACAGCTGCCACGATACAATCTAACGAAATTGTTCTGAATGAAGTTAGATAACAAACCACTACTAGAACCATCCTATGGAAAAAAAATGAAATTTTTGGCCAAGCCAATATTGATTCCTACTCCCTGATTTCAAGTAAGACCATGCCCTAAGCATACTAAAATAAATAAAAGTATATCTTATCTAAAGGCTTAAATAAAATTTGATTCACTGGTGACTCTTATTAACTCCAACAATCAGGTCACCCATCATCTTTGCAGTATAGTGATGTCTAGGCTGTACCTGAATCTACTTTACCATTCTTCTTTTCACCCTGACTTGGAAATAAAATCTGTACCTAATTAATAACACCTACTGAAATGTTGCTCCAAATTTACTAGCGTCCTGGCCAGGTAGCTTCGTTTGTTTGAGCATCATCCTGTACACCAAGAGGTTGTGGGTTCAATCCCCTGAAAGGGAACATACCTAGGAGGCAATTGATGAATGATGAATGTTTCTCTGTCAAAGCTATGTTTCTCTCTCTCTTTCTAACCCCCCTCCCAAATCAATAAGCATATCCTCAGATGAGGATTTTTAAAAATTACTGAGTATCCAGTATTTGCAAAAAGAAAAAAAAAATGAAGTTTTATTTGTGCTATTGGAAATGATAAAATGAAGTGAATGTAGCATTTATCTATACAATTTGGATGTGGAAAATAAGATAAGGAACTCTGGAAACAAGTTTTTCTTTAACTAAGAAATTCCACAAGGATGGACCATAATAGAAGTTACAGGAGCAAAACTAAGTGAAAGTACATATTTGAGTTTTCACTTTTTTACTGTATGTTAAATTCTAGTTGAAAGTGATTTTATTTTCATTGTTTTGAACTCTGTTAAAGATTTACAACACAAGAAAAAGATATGATGATTGACAAAGCTATACAATGTTGATGATACTTCTTATTCATCTTTCTTCTATTTTCCTAGGGTAGTAATTCTCTGTGGACCTAGTACCTGCCCTCTTATTACATAAACTCCCCAAGGAAGAAAAAAACTCTTTTGTTCATAATAGTGGCTTATTAATGGCTTTTTATGAAGTTTCACTACAAGGGAAGGATTTAAAAATTTAATAATCCTGATAGTTCTTTGAGTATTTTGGAGCACGGAAGATATTTAAAGTTTTATGGCATTCTCCTGAGAAGCCATCATCTCTTTGCTTTTTCTCACATTTAAGATTTAATTGCTTCAGTGTTTCAATAACAATTACAGCCTATTCAGAAATTTTCTTTTCATGAGCTGAAAGCTCTGAGTTTTAATTTAGAAAATTTTTCTTTAAGTAGGTTATATTTGCTACCCAAAGTCTCAGAAGAATTTCAATCTGTGCAACAGGGGGTCAGTTTCTCATTTACTTGTTTTGGACCCATCAATATTTTACCCGATTCTGTATATTAAGCAAGCAGCGGTCTCCAATGTTTTTGTTTTCTGCCACCATTGGCAGAAAACAATGTACTGACAATGTACTGACTTGATCACTTAACAGTCTGTATCAATTCCAATAAAGTCTTCTGTTTTTAAATTTGTTTTACCATGAATTTAATTCAATTCCTATTCATTCTTATTCAAATCCAATAAAGTTTTTCTATTGATATGGATTGTGGCAATGTACAACTTCTAATTTCACTCCAAACTTCATTATGCATCAGAACATATGCAGCTTTAGGAAATCCTGAGCCTAATTCTCCCATTTATATCTACAAAACACTAGAAAAATAGTTAAATAAAGCAGAATGTAAATATTTTTAAGTCCTCACTTAAGGACATATTTATTAATTTTTGAGAGAGTAGAAGTAGGAGAGACAAAGACATTGATGGTGTATGGGAAGATGCTCCAACAACTGAGCCACCCAAGCAGGGCTAAAGTGTAAACATTTTTTAAAATTTTTATTTACTTCTCTTCAGAGAGAGGGTAAAGGAGGGAGGGAGAGAGAGGAGAGAAACATCAATGTGTGAGAGAAACATCCCATCGCTGCCTCTCACATGCCCCCAATGGAGAGGAACATCAGATCGCACCAACTGGGCACCAGCCTTGCCCCACCAAGAACTGAACCAGTGACCTGGGAATCTTTTGGTCTGCAGCATGACTCCCAACCCAGTGAGCTACACCAGTCAGGGATTAAATGGGTGTGAACCCATTTTCTCTAATAGGGAAGAGATAGTTTTACCTAACTCATCAGACAACTGTCACTAGTGCTTTGGATCTATTAAAAGTGAGACCTAAATACCATTTTTTAAATAACCTTGTGACCTGATGAAAAATTGGCATAACTGAATCCTTCAGATCCAAGTTAGTTGTTATTCTTAAAGAAGTCATATTTGACCAACCAATTTAATTAAACTCTCTCACAGCACCCTATCCTTCTCTCTTAACACTGATCATAGCCTCCAAAGATAAGGAATTAGTTATTACTTATATAAGGTTTGTCACACAAAATAGACTTTCTTCTCCATATGAAAAAGGATCATATCTAATTTGCTTATTATCATGTCACCAGCATCTAGTACAGTGCCTGACACAAAGAAAGCCCCCAATTAAGGCTTATTCAGTAAATTAATGATGAATATCAATAGGATTCTTTTCTTTTTTTCTTCATCAAGACTTTTTAGAGACCTTGCTAACACTTAAGGACATGTGAGATTTTTCTTAGGGAGTCCCAAGGCTTAAGTGAATCACCATTATTGCCATTTCAAAAAAGAGGCAACCACTTTTAGGTATCGTTTCCGTTTTCCTCTACAATGTTTTAATAAAAATGTTAATATTGAAATGTCACTATGGGTATGCTATAATTTTCATGGAGAAAGCTAAGAAATGTCAAGCCAATGTGTTTTTTCTTGCCACTGTATATTCTCTGATCCATCTGTCTTTATATGACTGCCAGTTTCCTCATTAACATCGAAGGTTGCTGCCACAGATATTGGTCTGTTGCATTTCTTATGATTGAATTAGGAATTTCTTGCCAAGGAAAGCATGAGTGTACAGATTTGAAAGAATATATAATATGATCATAATAGATGTATGTCTTCATTTCACTCTAGCAGTTGGTATTGTCAGGTGATTTTGCACTTATATACTTTTTCTCTTATAATAATATAAGTAATACAGTAAAGCATTGAATTATTCCTTGAAATGGAGTATTAATTTTGCTTAAGTGTAAATAGAACTGACATGTTACTCTCAACCATTATAAATAGATATGAAGGCTTGTGATTCTACCTACCTTCATCATGAAAAAGCTATCATATTTTCAGTTTGATGGATATAATACACTTACCCTAATTTACCAGTTCTCCATTTTATTGTTGTTGTCTTATATGAATAACAAATGCCTTGCTGAAACAGAAGCCTCAAGAATGTTTTGCTGAAGTGACTTTGAATCAATATGAAGTCTCTAAATGGATTGGACATGCTCATTTTTTCAACACCTGCTTGTCCTGTTTATTTTGAACTTAAAAGTAAAAATAACCCAGAGAGTTGACATGTTCTCATCTCAAGATTTAAGAAAAAAAATCTGTTCCAGTTTCGATTCCCAGCCAGGGTACATTCCTGGGTTGCAGGCCATAACCCCCAGCAACCGCACATTGGTGTTTCTCTCTCTCTATCTCTCTCTATCTATCTCCCTCCCTTCCCTCTCTGAAGATAAATAAATAAAATAAAATCTTTTAAAAAAAAGAAAAAAAATCTGATCTCTAATTGCATAAATACACTGTTTGGTTGGCTTTATTGTCCCTATATCTTTATAATAAACTGAATTTTGGTACCATCTTAAGCTGAAATCTATAGCTTTTGGCAATGTAGTCAAAATACAAATAGTGACCAAGAAACCACATATGATTTCATAAAATCAAAATATTAGATGGTAATGAATTAAAATGTAATCAATTGGTATTTTTTAAAAATAAGATTTTATTATTTGTCCAGGCTATTTTTTCCTAAACTTTATTAAAAACAACTAAACAAGACCAAAAAAGGTTACAGTTATTGTATGTAGAAAGCAAATACAAACTATCAGTGACAACCACACAGCCACCTTAACCCAGAAAAAAAAACTCTAAAAACTCTTTATCTTCAAAACTCTAACTCAAATAACTCAAAAACTATTTTTGAGTGCCTACTATGTTTCTGCTTTAAAAAATGATGTAGTGACCTCCTACCCTTTGAGACAGCATGGATGGAAGTGGAGAGCATTATGCTAAGTGAAATAAGCCAGGTGGTAAAAGACAAATAACACATAATCTCACCTATAAGTGAAACCTAATCAACAAAACAAACAAGCAAGCAAAATATAACCAGATACATTGAAATTAAGAACGACTGTACAGTAACCAGAGGGGAGGTGGGAGGGCATAATGCCAGGTGGGGGAAGAGGGAAGGGTTTTCAGGAACAACTATAAAGGACACATGGACAAAACCAAGGCAGTTTGGGATCAGGGGAGGGAGCTGGGCATGGCTGAGGTCAGGAGGATAGAGACAACTGTATTTGAACAATGAAAAAATTAAATTAAAAAAATTATGTAGTGATAGGATCTTCTAAAAGGAATTCGTACTTTAAACATCATTAATGAAATTTATACTAAAACATTTATAAAGATGTGTTAATACTGTTTCAATGGGACTCTAAAACCTAAAGATCTATATACATCACTTTAAACACCTACAGAAATCCCTGGCTGGGGTAGCTCATTGGATTAAGCACTGGCCTGTGAACCTAAGGGTTGCTGCTTCGATTCCCAGTCAGGGCACATACCTGGGTGGCCAGCCAGGTCCTCAGTTGAGGCTGTGCAAAAGACAACCACACGTTAATGTTTTTCTCCTTCTTTCTCCCTCCCTTTCTCCTAAAATAAATAAATAAATAAATAAATAAATAAATAAATAAATAATTTTTTAGAGCCTACAGAAAATGCACATCAATTTGATAGCATGTGCTTGTATAGTAAATCATTTTTTTACCACTTTTCTCTTGCCTGGTGTGCTAGAAGCTATTGATTTCATTCAGCTCACAATGGTTCAAAAGTCCAGTCTATTAATAATAAGAGAATGAAGCCAACTGGAGAGTGTATGTATGCTGAACCTGTTTTTCAAGAGCTATTTCTTCACTGTAAGAAATAATTTCTCCTTTGGACAGGCTTTTTGTCCGTGTACTCCAGTTCATCACTTAAGTCAGTGACTTTGTTTCTCTCCTTACATGTGTAAATTTTGAATGTTTAAGTATCCTCCTCATTTGAATACCATGGAAATCCTACTAATTTCAATTCTAGTCTGGTGCAAATGCTGTCAATTCAGTCTTTTGAATTTTAACTGACATTTTATTAAGGTAAAAATATTTAGATAAATGTATTATAACCATTTTAACTGATTTGCTTCCCAATTTTTGAAGACAAAAATTTAGATAATTTTTTTGTATTGTCAGTTGCTTTGCTAAAATTGTATTTTATCAGAACTGCATATTAGGAAAGTAATTAATGTTGTTTTTATTTTTTTAATTTATTTTTAAAGAGAGTTGAGGAAAAGAGGGAGAGAAACATCAATGTGTGGTTGCATCTTGTGTGTCCCCTACTGGGGACCTGGCCCACCACCCAGGCATGTGCCTTGACTGGGAATTGAACCAGTGACCATTTGTTCTACAGGCTGGTGCTCAATCCACTGAGCCACACCAGCCAGGTGAGGAAAAACAATTAATGTTAACTAAAATAGTTTGTAACTAATTATGTTATCCTGAACATGATTTTAAAATAATTGCATAACTCTATTGACTATTTTTGAAAATACATTTACTCATTAAATAAAAATACCTCATTTCATTGCCTATCAAACATTTAGTTTTTACAGAGCAATTTTACATTGATCAGTTTTTTTTTTACCACATATTAAATTAAATAAAAACACAAAAGTTTTAAATGAATTTTCCTAAACTTATAATGATAAGAAATAAAAATTGGACTCAACTTTTCATCTCTGGGCCCCAGAACTCTGTTCTCATTCAAATGCAGCTTACTTATGTCTTTCTTTTTTAATAACAATTAGCCCTGGTTGGTATGGCTAAGTCGATTGAACACGGGCCTGTGAATGAAAGGGTCACTGATTTGATTCCTAGTCAAGGCACATGCCTCAGTTGTGGACCAGGTCCCCAGTTGGGGATCTTTCACACATCAATGTTTCTTTCCTCTTTCACCCCCTCTTCCCTTCTCCCTAAAAAATGCATAAATAAAATCTTTAAAAATAATAACAAATTCAACTTATCCCAATATTATATACAATTAATCCAAAGGGTTTAGAGACATAATGCCCTCAAAAAATTTGTTACTTGACTCAAAAATTTAGTATTATTCAGCTTTATGTGGTATTGAACAAAAGACTTTTTATGCATACTTAAATATGTGACTCAGAGGGTGAAGAAATTATTTGACAACTCTTAACCTATAATTGAATACTTTATCTATTCAAAGGAATCTCTGCTTTCAAAACAACTGACACAATCATATACTTTACAAAGTGCCCCCCCATCACAAATTAAAGTTTTTTAACAGTTTTGAATTTAAAAACAACTGGCACAATTAAACACTTTAGGGAGATCAAAGACAATGTCATTTTGTAAATCACTTGGTTTAATCTCAGTGAGTCAAAACTAAAAGCTATCTTCCATTGCTATTTGAAACCCCCCTAGTTGAGTTTTTTTTTTGTCTATAGTTTTGTCAGTTATGCTGAATTCACAAACTGTATTAAAATAATAATCTAGGACTATTGGTTAGTAGGATTATTACCATAGGATTTGTTTGAATACATAAACAAGTGTGTTTTCCAACAAAACAAAACTTGCCTTCTAACATTTTTGCTCTAGTCATGATAATGTTAATTGCATCTAAAAGTCATTTTGTTCCTCCACTACTGTTGTGAGTAAATTAAATGATAAAGAAAGCAATTGTGAGATTTAACAAAGTTTTGCCTAAACAACTTATATTTGAAATAGTACTGCCAGCTCTTTCTGGCAGTTAGTCCCAGGAAGTGTATTCACAGCACAACCATGTGGGTCTTCCAGACATTTAGGAATCAATACAGATTTTAGGAAAAAATTTTATTCCCTTTCTTCCTTGTGTTCCCTCCTTCCCTGCCTCCCAATACTCTCTTCTTTTTCTTTTTCCCTTTGTTTATTTTTTCTTCCTGCTTTTTTGCCTGACTTCTATTTTTGAATATTTGAAGAGCCAGGTGTTTGGGAGTGCATTCCAAAGTAGCTTCCTACTGCATTTAATTTTTTAAGTATATTTTATTGAGCCCTGGCTAGTATAGCTCAGTGGATTGAGCGTGGGCCTGCAAACCAAAGGGTTGCCATTTCGATTCCCAGTCAGGGCACATTCCTGGTTTGTGGGCAAAGTCCCCAGTTGGGGACATGTGAGGGGCAACCACACACTGATGTTTCTCGCCCTCACTTTCTCCTTCCCTTCCCCTTTCCCTAATAAATAAAATCTTAAAAAATAAAGTATATTTTATTGATTATGCTATTACAATTGACCCCATTTTTCACCCCGTTATCCCACCTCTGTCCCATGACCCCCACCTTCCAGCATTCCCCCCTTCTTAATTCTTTTCCATGGGTTGTACATACAAGTTCTTTGGCTTTTCTACCTCCTATACTATTCTTAACCTATCACAGTCTATTTTATGCCTTCCAATTACGCTTCTTATTCCTTTTACCTTTCCCTGGCATTCTCCCACTACCCCTCCCCATTGATAACCCTCCTTGTGATCTTTATTTCTGTGATTTTGTTGCTGTTCTAGTTGTTTGCTTAGTTTTTGTTTTTGTTTTTCAGTTTCAGTTATTGACAGTTATGAAATTGTTGTGATTTATTTATTTATTTTGTTGTTCAAGTACAATTGTCTCCTTTTTTACCCCCCACCATGCTGCCCACTCTTATTATTCATACATTTTTTCACATCAATATAGATTTATAATTGTTGCCTTATTTAATTGTCTTTTAAAACAGATAGAAAAAGTGTTACAAAATACATTTACAATCTATAATTATGAAGTTTTCTTTACTGATATTTATTTTTTCACATTGATTCAACTAACTATCTAGTATCCTTTCATTTCAGTCTGAAAAATTTTCTTTAAAATTTCTCATAAGGCAGATCTCGTAGTGATAAACTTTTCCAGCTATTGTTTATCTTAGTATGCCTTAATTTCTTCTTTGTTTTTTGAAGTGTATTTTTTAAAATTTTATTTTAGTTCAAGTACAGTTGTCTGCATTTTCTCCCCACAACTCCTCCCAACCCCAGCCATCCCAGCCTCCCTCCCCTGATCCCACTGTCCCTTGGTTGTGTCCATGTGTCCTTTACAGTTGTTCCTGAAAACATTTTTCATTTCCTCCCCATTATCCTCTCCCACCTCCCCTCTGGTTACTGTAAGTATGTTCATAATTTCAATGTCTCTGATTATGTTTTGCTTGTCTATTTTTTTTATTAGGTTCCTGTTAAAGGTGAGATCATATGGTATTTGTCCCTAACTGACCTGGCTTATTTCACTTAGCATAATGCTCTCCAGTTCCATCTATTGCTGTCACAAAGGGTAGGAGCTCCTTCCTTCTTTCTGCTGCATAATATTCCATTGTGTAAATATACCACTGATTTTTGATCCATTCATTTACTGATGGGCACTTAGGCTGCTTCCAGAACTTAGCTATTGTAAATTGTGCTGCTATGAACATAGCAGCATAGGGTGCATAGGTTCCTTTGGGTTCATCTTTCAGGGTATTTAGGATATAATCCCAGCAGTGGAATTGCCAGGTCAAAAGGCAGTTCCATTTTAAGTTTTCTGAGGAAATTCCATACTATTTTTCACAGTGGTGGCACCAGTCTGCAATCCCACCAACAGTGCAGTAGGGTTCCTTTTTCTCCTCATCCTCTCCAAAACTTGTTCTTTGTTGATTTGTTTATGGTAGCCATTCTCATAGGTGAGAAGTGGTATCTCACTGTGGTTTTAACTTGCATCTCCCTGATGGCTAGTGATGGTCAGCATCCTTTCATGAGTCTCTGGGCCATCCATATGTCCTCCTGGGGGAAGTGTCTTTTCAGGTATTTTGTCCATTTTTTAATTGGGTTGTTTGTTTTCCTAGAGTGAACTCGTGAGTTGTTTATATATTTTGGAGGTCAAACATTGTCTGAGATATCATTGGCAAACATGTTTTCTCATATGGTTGGCTCTATTTTCATTTTATTTCTGTTTTCTTTAGCAGTGCAGAAGCTTTTTCTTTGGATGAGATCCCATTTGTTTATTCTTCCCTTTATGTCCCTTACTCCATTGGACATATCAGTGAGAATATTGCTATGTGGAATATTTCAGATTTTCCTGCCTATATTTTCCACTAAAACTTTTATGGTGTCATGACTTATGTTTAAGTCTTTTATCCACCTTGAATTTATTTTTGTGTTGGTGTAAGTTGGCTGTCGAGGTTCCTTTTTTTGCATGTAGCTCTCCAGATCTTCCAAAACCATTTGTTAAAGATGCTATTTTCACTCCATTTTATGCTGCTACCCCTTTGTCAAATACTGATTGACCATAAAGACTTGAGTTTATTTTTGGGCTCTCTGTTCTGTTCCATTGATCTATGTGTCTGTTCTTATACCAATACCAGGCTGTTTGATTACAGTGGCCTTGTAATACAATTTGATATCAGGAATTGTGATACCTCCTACTTTGTTCTTCGTTCTCTTAATTGCTGTAGCGATTCAGGGTTGTTTATGGTTCCATTTAAAGTTTTGAGATGTTTATTCTATATCTGTGAAATATGTCATTGGTATTTTAATAAGGATTTCATTGAATCTATAAATTGATTTGGGTAGTATGGAAATTTTGATGATGTTAATTCTTCCAATTCATTAGCATGGTACATGCTTCCACTTGTTTGTGTCTCCCTTAATTTCTATCTTCAGTGTTGTGTAGTTTTCTGAGTACAGGTCTTTTACCTCCTTGGTTAAATTATTTGTTGGTAATTTATTCTTCTTGCTACATCAAATGGGAATATTTCCTGATTTCTGTTTCTGATATTTCATTGTTAGTGTACAAAATGCCTTTGATTTCTGAGTATTGACTTTGAGTATTGCCACATTGACTTAGTAGATTGAACACTTTCTTTTTCTTAAGATTTTATTTATTTATTTTTAGAAAGGGAAAGGAAGGAGAAAGAGGCAGAGAGAGAAACATCAGTGTGCACCTGCTGGGGGCCGTGGCCTGCAACCCAGGCATGTGCCCTGACTGGGAATCGAACCTGCAACACTTGGTTCACAGCCCGCACTCAGTCCACTGAGCTATGCCAGCCAGGGCTAGATTGAATGCTTTCTTGATGGAGGCTGTAGGATTTTCTACGAACTCTACCTTGTCATGTGCAAACAATGACAGTTTTGCTTTATACTTTCCAATTTGGATGCTTTTTATTTCATTTTGTTGTCTCATTGCTCCAGATAGGATTTTCACTACTATGTTAAATAGGAGTGGTGAAAGCAGACATCTTGTCTTGTTCCTGATCTTAGTGCAAAGTTTTTAGTTTCTGCTCATTGAGTATGATGTTGGCTGTAGTTCTCTCATATATCGTCTCTACTATGTTGAGGAATGCTCCCTGTATTCCTACTTTGCTAAGTGTTTTTATCATAAATGGTGCTGTGCTTTAACAAATGCTTTTTCTGCATCTATTGATATGATCATGTGATTTTGGCCTTTCTTTTGTTTATGCGATGTGTTACATTTATTAATTTGAAAATATTGTAACATCCTTACATCCCTGGGATGAATCCCACATGATCATGGTGTATGATCTTTTTAATGTATTGCTGGGTGTGGTTTGCCAATATTTTTGAGGATTTTAGCATCTATGTTCATTGGCTTTATTGGTGTGTATTTTTTTTCTTTGTTGTGTCTTCATCTGGTTTTGGGATTAGGATGATACTGGATTCACAAAAAGAGTGGCTAATCTTCCATCCACTTGGATTTTTTGGAATAGTCTGTGAAAGACAGGGGTTAGCTCTTCCTTAAATGCTTTGCAAAATGCTTTGTCTTTTGAAACTGTCCCATCCAGGGCTTTGTGCATACAGAGCTTTTATTGCTGTTTCAGTTTCATCAGCTGGTTCAGGCTTTCTGCTTCTACTTCATTCAGTTTTGGAAGATTATGTTTTTCTAGAAATTTTTCCATTTCACCCAGGTTTTCAAATTTCTTGGCATATAGTTCTTGGTAGTACTTTTTTTTTTTTTTACAATCCTTTGTATTTCTGTAGTATCAGTTGTAATCTCTCCTCTTTCATTTCTGATTGTGTTTATTTGGGTCTTCTCTCTCTTTTTTTTTTTTTTGCTGAGTCTCCTTAAAGGATTCTCAATTTTGTTTATCTTTTCAAAGAACTAGCTCCTGGATTCATTGATCCTTAGAATTGATGGGAACAATTTAATTTAATTCTGCTCTGATCTTTGTTATTTCCTTGCTTCTATTTGCTCTGGGCTATCTTTGTTGTTGTTCCTCATGTTGTTGTAGGTGTAGGGTTAGGTTGTTTGTTTGAAATGTTTCTATCTTTTTTAAGTAGGACTGTATCATTATGAACTTCCCTCTCAGGACTGCCTTCACTGTGTCCCATAAGTTTTGGATTATTGTGAGTTCATTTTCATTTGTTTCTAGAAACTTTTTAATTTCTTCCTTGGTCTCATTTTTAACCCATTCATTGTTTAATAGCCTGCTTTTCAATCTCCATGATTTTGAGTGTTTTTGAATTTTTTTGTTGAGGTTGGTTTCTAGTTTCAGTCCCTTGTGGTCATAGAAAATGCTTGATATGATTTCAATTTTCTTGAATTTGTTGAGACTTGTTTTGTGTCCAATCATTTGGTCTATCTTTGAAAATGTTCCATGTGCACTAGTAAATAATGTGTATTTATCTTCTTTGGGATGATAGCTTATTGTTGAGAACTTCCCTGCCTGGTTTCAGAAGCTGTAACCCCCTCATGGCTAAGGCTGAGTGAGCAACCTTCAGACCGTAAGCCACTAAGGAGACAAAGCTTATCTCCCTGGCAGGAGCACCGCTTCTGCTCTTTTTACTTCATCTATAACTGGCCCCCAATGCTTGGTCAGTTAGCCAATGATGAGTAAGATTCCCCAAAGGGGGAAACAACCTAAGACAGGCATGATCATGTGGGAGGCCCCCAAGGAAGGGCTTGGGGGGCTACAGCAAAAGGGGGTGATGGACCCTTGCCCCTTGGCTTTGACAAAGCCTGAGTCCTCATTCTGTCTGTGAGAAGTCTCCTAATCTCTTGGCTGCCTTACTTCCCCTGCCTGACCTAAGCCTGAAACAATGACAGAGTGTGGTGCAGCCCTGTGCTGGAAAGGGTGGGTTCCCACGGTGATCAGACCTAAGAAAGAATATGTAAAATCCTGTGAAACCTGCTTTATTTAGAATGCTCTCAAATAAATAAAAGTCCAAGCAAGAAGTGAGTTTGTTCCTCAAAGTTTTATAGTTCTTTAGCTATCTGACCCTGACTCAAAATAGGCCCTCAGAGTTCTTTGTATGTTATCTGTTGTTTGATCCTTACTGCCTGACAATGATTAATGAGCTTTGCCTGTATTCCCGTGCAAAATGAACCTAATAAAAGCCCATTGAGGAAAAGGCTATTGGCCCTTCTCCTTGGAGAGATTGGCCACTTTTCATTCCCAAGCAAATCATGTCTTGGTAGACTTATTCTCATCCATGGCAGCCGGGGAGGCCCTGTGGATGGAACCCCCCCCCCCCCAGATTATATACACACACATGCACGTGAGCACATGCACACACATACACATACACACTTCAGTTATGTCCATCTGATCTAGGAAATTGTTCAATGCCTCAGTATCTTTGTTGATATTTTGTTTTGAAGACCTATCCATTTTTTTTTATTGTGGGGTGTTAAAGTCTTATACTGTAATTATGTTGCTGTCAATATCTTTCTTGAAGCCCTCCATGATTTTCCTTATGTGTTTGGGTTCTCCTATGTTGGGTGCACATATGTTTATATTTTTTATGTCTTCTTGATAGATTTTTCCCTTGAGAATTGTGAAGTGACCTCCTGGGTCCTTTTTTAGCACCATTGTTTTGAAGCCTATCTTGCCTGATAGGAGTATTGCTATCCAGGCTTTTATTTTTTTCTTGTCCATTTGCTTGGAATTTTTTTCAACCCTTCATATTCAGTGCAGGTCTTTTCTTCTGAGTTGTGTCTCTTGTAGGCAGCATATATGTGGGTCATGTTTTTGTTCAGCTATTCTATGTCTTTTGATTGGAGCATTTAATCCATTTACATTTAAGGTTATTACTGATAGGTACATAATCATTGCCATTTTACTTCCCTGTACCTGTGTTCCTGTCTCTCTCTCACTCTTTTTTTTTTCTTATTTTCTTAAAGCAGACCCTTTAGCATCTCTTGCAGTGCTGGTTTGGTGGAGGTGTATTCTTTAAGCCTTCTTTTGTCTGAGAAACTCTTTTTTTGCCTAACATTTTAAATGAGTGCCTTGCTGGATAGAGTAGTCTTTGTTGCATGACTTTGTTTTCATTAATTGTAATATTTCTTGACATCCCTTTCTGGCCTGTAGTGTTTCCATTGACAAGTTTCTCCTTTGCTGCCTTTAATATTTTCTCTTTGTCTTGGAATTTTGCCATTTTAATTATGATGTGTCTGGAGGTGGGCCTGTTTCGGTTCCTCTTGAATGGGACTCTGTGTTTTCTGGATTTGTGTGACTTTTTCTCTCATCAAATTAGGTAAATTTTTCATCATTACTTTTTCAAACAGGTTTTCTATCCCTTGCTCTTCTTCTCCTGCTGATGTCCTTATTATACAGATATTATTACGCTTCATGTTGTCCTGCTGTTCCCTTAACCCGTCCTCACTCTGTCTGAGTCTTTTTACCTTTTCTTGCTCTTTCTGGGAGTTTTTTTCTACCTTCTCCTCCAGCTCACTGATTTGATCCCCTGCTTTATTGAGCTTGGTTTTGATTCCTCCTACCATGTTCTTCAGTTCATAAATTGTATTTTTCACTTCCTCTTGGTCCTTGTTAATCATTTCTATTTCCTTTTTCATGTTGGTATAGTTTGTAGTGAGTTCATCATAGTTTCCCTGTAGTTTTTGGTAATTCTTAGTGAGTTCATTGAGCTTCCTTATAACCATTGCTTTAAACTCAATATCTGACTTGCCTTGGTTTCATTTAACATTCTTTCTGAGGCTTCCTTCTTTCCTTTCATTTGGGGTTTGTTTCTTTGTCTTTCCTTTTTTTGTGTGTGACACTCTTCTTTTTAGCCTCTGCTTCTTAAATTGATCTGTTGTGACTCCCTGGGTTTGTGGTGTGGATTTCTATAGTAAGAGACCTGTGAGATTCAGTAGTGCAGTCTCCTTGATCTCCTGAACTTTCTGCTCTTGGGATATTTTTTATGCTGGCTCTGTGGGTGCATTTAGGTTTAGATTGTTCTTGGGTTTTTGTTTGGTGGGTCCTTTCCTACAGCTGGTTGGCTGAGGGTCACTCAACTCTTCAGGTCTTGTATGCTGTTTTGCCAGTGCAGACAGGTGATATCCAAGCTGGTTCTTTTGTCTGTCCAAGGTTATGAGGCTTATCTCTCACTTTGTTCAGTTGTTTGTTTTGGATAATTCATCCACTGTTTAGTTGTAATTCCAGATTGGTCTTGGGTAGAGGTGGGTGGAGCTTCCACTCACTCCTCCACCATCTTCCTTTGTTATCTGTTAGTGGTTCCTTTGTTTTTAAGTTCTCTCTTCCAGCAGGTATATTAGTGTTCATAGCTCCCACCTTTTATGTGGTCTGTTGGAGGGAGAAGTTAAAATGGATTAAGACAGCGGGCATGTATTCTATGGGATTTATTGTACCATCACATAGAGAAGAGATAAGAGATCCTTTGGGTAAGTATAGTGTAACCATGATATTTCACCCATCTAGTCCCTTTTTAGAAAGGGCCAAAAAGAGATAAGACTCTTGGTATAGGGGGAAGGACTCTGAGTTGAATCCAAAAAACAGAGAACTTGTGGGAGGTCAGATTATGAGCTATAGTGAGAGTAAAAGGATAGAAAATAGTCATAGTGTGTGAGAGAATAGAGTTAACTACAATCGTAATAAAGCCCCAGAAGACAGTGAAAGGGGCAAAGATCCTGGAGGGGTGTGGTGTAGTATTTACAATTGTGTGGAGCAACAACTTTTATAATAATACTGGAACAACAATAATATGACAGAAACTATATGATCTGAATAACAAGAATAGGAAGTACATGACATAGAGTAGTGTGCTATTGGCACACAAGTGAAGTGAGAAAAGTATAATTAAAATACACTATGAAAGTGAGAAGAAGGAAAACCAAAGAATACAATTAAACAAATAAAATGAAGAAAACTAAACAGAAAAAAGAAATAAAAAATACTAATAAAATAAGTGAAGTAGAAATAATGAAAAAATAATAACAATACAAATAAACAATAACATGCAAGTTGTCTGGAATAGCAAAGTGAAATTTGTCTCAGTTTCTTAGTTGTTGGGATCAGTCTTGTGATCCCTCTTTGGGTCTGAGTCTGGTCCATTCACAGCTTCCAGTCTTATTGTCTCACTTGGGGGAAAAAGAGAAAAAAATCCTGCTGATGACTGTAACAAGCCAAGCAAGTTCTGCTGGTCTTCCTAGATGCTGCAGGCTGAGGCGGGTTAGGCTTTGCTTTTCTCCCTTCCTATGGTTTTGCGAGGATTGGGGCCAGGTCTGGTCCACAATCTACAGTTGCCTAGCCTCCAGGCCAGGTCCTTAGTTTGCTGCTGGGACCCCACTGCCTGTCTGCACAAGGCTGGTGTTCAATTCACCAGTTGTGCAGTGCTTGAGGTACACTAATTAGGGACAATGCACCGACCACCTTCTCTGTCTTTGCTGTGCTTGGTGCTAGGCACTCTCAAAGTCTCTTCAGTATAGTTCAACTCCCCCACTGAATTTAGTCTTTCTGGGTACTGCTAACTCCCTGAGCCCTGCTGCTTCCCTCTGTTGCGGGTGCCTCCTTCTTCCTCATAGCATGCCAGCCTGGCCACACAAGGCAGAGGTGCTTCTGCCGCTGCTATGGCGGCAGGTGTGTGGGCATGGCCTCTGCCACAAAGGAGGCAGTGGCAGGGGTGTGACCACAGTTTTGGCAGTGTGAGTGTGGCTTCTGTGTCAGCATGGGCACAGCTGAGTTTGTGCCTGCAGTGTCTGCAGGGATTCAGTGAGGTGGTGGGGATGGTTGGTCTGGGAGAGTTCCCTAAACAATCACCAAGAGCGTTTTTCTGAACAAAATCCTATTCAAGCATGCCATTTCTAATAAGCACCCGGCCTCTCACACAGCCCAACTTTCCAACGAGACTTGAAACTATCCAGGTCAAGGTCCATCACAGTCCAGCTTTTCTCCTTTCTCCAGGTTTCACCCTGGTCCCCAATTTCTCTGGTAATTAGCCAGCTGACATCCACAGTCTCAGTGCATGAACACTGCACCTGTGCATCTCCCACTTCATCTTTATTCTCCCCCAACTACTTCAAGAATCCAGGTCCATCCTGGTGCTACTTTATCTTCCCTTTTTGGTAGTGGAGGGAGCTGTTGATTTGCCTCTTGTCCAAGGATCCTGTGTTATACCCCAGCAGGTGCCATGCCTGGACTTGCACCTGCAGCAGCCCTGGTCTCTGCAATGGTCTCAAGGACTTAACCATTCCTAAGAAATCTCCTTAATGTATTTTTTCAATGTCCTCTACAATTTTGCCCTCCAACCTTCATATGTTCTGGGATTCCATTTACTGTTCACTCTGTTCCTCAGAAAATCGGCTAAGTGTTCCACCTGTGTGCAGGAGAAACTGGGCTCTGCTGTCACATACCTCACCACCATCTAGCAAAGACCTCTTCATAGTTTTTGATTTTCTTCTATTTCTTAGATAAGTCCCTTTAACATTTCATGTACTAATGGCTTGATGATGATGAACTCCTTGAATTTGACCTTATCTGGGAAGCACTTTATCTGCCCTTCCATTCTAAATGATAGCTTTGCTGGATAGAGTAATCTTGAATGTAGGCCCTTGCCTTTCATGAACTGGAATACTTTTTCCAGCCCCTTCTTGCCTGCAAGATTTCTTTTGAGAAATCAGCTGATAGTCTTATGGGAAATCTTTTGTAGGTAACTCTCTCCTTCCCTCTTACTGCTTTTAAGATTCTTTCCTTATCATTAATCTTGGGTACTTTAATTATTATGTGTCTTGGTGTGTTCATCCTTGGGTCCATTTTTTTTTTTGGAACCCTCTGAGCTTACTGGACCTCCAGAAAGTTTATTTCCTTTGTCATCTTGAGGAAGTTTTCCTTCATTATTTTTTTTCAATTTCTCGCTCTTCATCTTCACCTTCTGGCAGTCCTATGATGTGGATGTTAGAGAGCTTAAAGTTGTCTCAGATGTTTCTAAGCTTCTCCTCATTTTTTTTTAATCCTTTTTCCTTCATTCTGCTTCAGTTGAATGTTTATTTCTTCCTTTGGTTCCAAATATTTGGTCTGCATCCCTTTTTCCTTCCTTCACTCTTGCTTCCCTGTATATTTTGCTTTATTTCACTTTGGGTAGCCTTCATTTCTTCCTTCACTTTGAGACTGAACTCAATCAATTCTGTGAGCATCCTTATTTCTAGTGTTCTGAACTCTGCATCAGATTGGTTGTCTATCTCTGCATTGCTGAGCTCTTTTTCTGGAATTTTGAAATGTTCTTTCATTTGGGCCATATTTCTTTGTATCAGCATACCTGTTAAGTTATAAGGGGGTGAGGTCTTAGGTATTTGCCAGGGCACAGCAACCCTCTTTGCTGTGTCATGGCACCGTCTGTAGGGTAAGGGTCAGAGAAAGAACAATGTGGCCTTTGCTATGCTCTAGCCTCACTTTCTAACGAACTCTCCTGTGAGACTGGGAGTTTCTCCCACCTTCGCAATCCCCACAGAATTTTATACCTAAAGGTTTTGAGTCTAGTTTCCTGGTGATTCAGCCACTCCTCACACACACAGTCTTCTATCTTGCTGGAAGTCTTCTCTGCCCTCCGAGGTGCCCATGTCCATTCACTCATACAGTCTGGGTGAATGTTTCTTTAACTCCTCGGTTGTCAAAGTTCCATGCAGTTTGATTTTCTGGCCCTTGTGGTTGTTTATTGTTTTTAAATTGGTTTTATTTATTTTTTTATTTTAATCATTGTTCAAATAGAGTTTTCTCCTTTTTACTCCCAATCCAGTCCCCCCTCCCCACCCTCCCCACTTCCCTCCCATTACCACCCTCCCCTTAGTTTATGACCATGTGTCCTTTAAGTTTGTTCCTGTGAACCCTTCCCACTGTCCCCTTAAATTCCCTTCTCTCCCCTCCAGTCACCGTCAGCCTGTCCTCTATTTCAGTGTCTTTGGTTATATTTTGCTTGTTTCTTTGTTTTCTTATTTAGCTTCCTGTTAAAGGTGAGATCATATGGTATTTGTCTTTCACTGACTGGCTTGTATCACTAAGCATAATGTTTTCCAGCTCCATCCACGCTGTTGCAAAGGGTAGGAACTCCTTCTTTCTTTCTGCTGCATAGAATTCCATTGTGTAAATGTACGATTGTTTTTTGATCCATTCATTTACTGATGGGCATCTTGGTTGCTTCCAGCATCTAGCTATTGTAAATTGTGCTGCTATGAACATTGGGATGCATAGGTTCTTTTGAATTGGTGTTTTAGTATTCTTAGGATAGAGTCCCAGCAGTGGAATTGCTGGGTGAAAAGGCAGATCCATTTTTAGTTTTATGAGGAAGATCCATACTGCTTTCCATAGTGGTTGTACCAGTCTGCAGTCCCACCAGCAGTGCACTAAGGTCCCCTTTTCTCCACAACCTCTCCAACACTTGTTTGTTGCTTTGTTTATGATGGCCATTCTGACTGGTGTGAAGTCGTATCTCATTGTGGTTTTAATTTGCATCTCTCTGATAGCTAGCAATATTGAACATCGTTTCATGTGTCTTTGGATTTTCTGTATGTCCTCCTTGGAGAAGTGTCTGTTCAAGTCCTTTGCCCACTTTTTAATTGGATTCCTTGTCTTCTTAGAGTGCAGTTCGTGTAAGTTCTTTATATATTTTGGAGATTAAACCCTTGTCTGAGGTATCATTGGCAAATATGTTTTCCCATTCAGTTGGTTCTCTTTTAATTTTGATACTGTTTTCTTTAGCTGTGCAGAAGCTTTTAACTTTGATGAGGTTCCATTTGTTTATTCTTTCCTTTATGTCCCTTGCTCTAGGAGACACATCAGTAAAAAACTTTCTTCGTGAAATATCTGAGACTTTCCTACCTACGTTCTCCTCTAGGACTTTAATGGTGTCACGTTTTATATTTAAGTCTTTTATCCACCTTGAATTTATGTTTGTATATGGTGTAAGTTGGTGCTCAAGTTTCATTTATTTTGCACGTGGCTGTCCAGTTCTCCCAACACCATTTGTTGAAGAGGCTATTTTTATTCCATTTAATGTTGCTGCCTCCTTTGTCAAATATTAATTGACCATAGAGACTTGGGGTTATTTCTGGGCTCTCTGTTCTGTTCCATTGGTCCATGTGCTTGTTTTTATGCCAGTACCAGGTTGTTTTGATTACAGTGGCCTTGTAGTATAGTTTAGTGTTGGGAATTATGATCCCTCCTACTTTACTCTTCTTTCTCAAAATTGCAGCAGCTATTCGGTGTCGTTTATGGTTCCATATAAATTGTTGAAGTGTTTGTTCTATGTCTGTGAAATATGCCATTGGTAATTCAATAGGTATTGCATTGAATGTGTGAATTGCGTTGGGTAGTATGGACATTTTGATGATATTAATTCTTCCAACCCATGATTGCGGTATATGCTTCCATTTGTTTGTGTCTTCCTTGATTTCTTTCTTCAGTGTTGTGTAGTTTTCTGAATACAGGTCTTTTACCTCTTTGGTTAGGTTTATTCCTAGATATTTTATTTTTCTTTTTGCTATTTCAAATGGGATTTTTTCCTTGATCTCTGTTTCTGCTGTTTCATTGTTGGTGTACAGAAATGCCTTTGATTTCTGGATATTGACTTTGTATCCCGCTGTTTTGCCAAATTCATTTAATAGGTCAAGCAGTTTTTTGGTAGAGTCTATAGGATTTTCTATGTATACTATCATGTCATCTGCAAATAGTGACAGTTTTGTTTCCTCCTTTCCGATTTGGATGCATTTTATTTCTTTTTCTTGTCTGATTGCTGTGGCTAAAACTTCCAGTACTATATTGAATAGAAGTGGTGAAAGTGGACAGCCTTGTCTTGTTCCTGATCTTAATGGAAAAGATTTTAATTTTTGGCCATTGAGTATGATGTTGGCTGAAGGTCTCTCATATATGGCCTTTATTATGTTCAGGAATGCTCCCTCTATTCCCACTTTGCTGAGTGTTTTTATCATGAATGGGTGCTGTACCTTATCAAATGCTTTTTCTGCATCAATTGATATGATCATGTGGTTTTTGTCTTTGCTTTTGTTTATGTGATGTATTGCATTTACTGACTTGCGAATAGTGAACCATCCTTGCATCCCTGGAATGAATCCCACTTGGTCATGGTGTATGATCTTTTTAATGTATTGTTGGGTGTGGTTTGCCAGTATTTTGTTGAGGATTTTAGCGTCAATGTTCATCAGTGATATTGGCCTGAAGTATTCTTTCTTGGTTGTGTCTTTATCTGGTTTCGGAATTAGGATGATGTTGACCTCATAAAAAGTGTTTGGGAGAGTCCCATCTTTTTGGATTTTTTGGAATAGTCTGTGAAGGATAGCGATTAACTCTTCCTTAAATGCTTTGTAGAATTCTCCTGTGAAACCATCTGGTCCCGGGCTTTTGTGTGTTGGGAGTTTTCTGATTACTGCTTCAATTTCTTTTGTTGTTATTGGTCTGTTCAGGCTTTCTGCTTGTTTTTCATTGAGTTTTGGAAGATTATATTTTTCTAGAAATTTGTCCATTTCACCTAGGTTTTCAAATTTCTTGGCATACATCTCTTTGTAGTAATTTCTTACAATCCTTTGTATTTCTGTGGTATCTGTTGTAATCTCTCCTCTTTCATTTGTAATTGTGTTTATTTGGATCTTCTCTCTTTTTTTAATGATGAGTCTGCTTAAAGGCTTGTCAGTTTTGTTTGTGTTTTCAAAGAACCAGCTCTTGGATTCATTGATCCTTAGAATTGTGCTTTTAGTTTCTATGTCATTGAATTCTGCTCTGATCTTGGTTATTTCCTTCCTTCTGCTTGCTCTGGGATGCCTTTGCTGTTGTTCTTCGAGTTCTTGTAGACATAGGGTTAGGTTGTTTGTTTGGAATGTTTCTAACCTTTTTAGGTGGGCCTGTATCACTATGAACTTCCCTCTCAGGACTGCCTTGTCTGTGTCCCATAAGTTTTGGGTTGTTGTGAGTTCGTTTTCATTTGTTTCCAGAAACCTTTTGATTTCTTCCCTAATATCATTCTTGACCCATTCATTGTTTAATAGCATACTATTTAATCTCCATGATTTTGAGTGTTTTTGTTTTTTTTCCTTCGGGTTGCTTTATAGCTTCAGTCCCTTGTGGTCTGAGAAAATTCTTCGTATGATTTCAATTTTCTTGAAATTCTTAAGTCTTGTTTTCTGTCGTATCATGTGGTCTATCTTTGAGAATGTTCCATGTACATTTGAAAAGAATGTATATTTAGCTTCTTTTGGGTGGAGGGCTCTGTATATATCAGTAAAGTCCATTTCATCAAGGGTATTGTTCAATGCCACAATATCTTTGTTGATATTTTGTTTAGAAGATCTGTCCATTTTTGATAGTGGGGTGTTAAAATCTCCCACAATAATTGTGTTGCTGTCCGTATCTTTCTTGAAGTCCTCTAAGATTTTCTTTATGTATTTGGGCGCTCCTATGTTGGGTGCATATATATTTACAATATTTATGTCTTCTTGATGTATTCTTCCCTTGAGTATTATGAAGTGACCTTCTGGGTCTCTCTTTATGGACCTTTTTTGGAAGTCTATTTTGTCTGATATGAGTATTCCTACCCCGGCTTATTTTCGTATCCATATGCTTGGAAGATTTGTTTCCAGCCCTTCACTTTTAGCCTGTGTAGGTCTTTTATCCTGAGGTGTGTCTCTTGTAGACAGCAGATATGTGGGTCATTTTTTCTTATTCAATCAGCTATTTTATGTCTTTTGATTGGAGCATTTAATCCATTTACGTTTAAGGTTACTATTGATAGGCACTTATTCATTGTCTTTTATGTATGTGTGCTTCTCTCTCTCTCTCTCTCTCTCTCTCTCTCTCTCTCTTTTCCCTCCCTTCCTTAAAGCAGTCATTTTAGAACGTCTTGCAGAGCTGGTTTGGTCGAGGTGTATTCTTTTCGACTTCTTTTGTCTGGGAAGCTTCTTACTTGTCCTTCTATCTTGATTGAGAGCCTTGCTGGATACAGTAGCCTTGGTTGCAGCCCTCTGGTTCTCATTACCTGGGGTATTTCTTGCCATTCTCTTCTGGCTTGAAGTGTTTCCATTGAGAAGTCAGCTGTTAGCCTTATTGGGGCTCCCTTGTATGTTACTTCCTTTTTCTCCCTTGCTGCCTTTAAGACTCTGTCTTTGTCTTGAAATTTTGTCATTTTAATTATGATGTGCCTTGGGGTGTGTCTCTTTGGGTTCCTCTTGATTGGGACTCTCTGTGTTTCCTGGATTTGTGTGACTTTTTCCCTCATCAAATTAGGGAAGTTCTCCTTCATTACTTATTCAACTAGGTTTTTGATCCCTTGCTCTTCTTCTTCTCCTTCTGGTATCCCTATTATATGGATATTATTACGTTTCATGTTGTCTTGCATTTCTCTTAATCCCTCTTCATTCTTTCTGAGCCTCTTTTCCTTTTCTTGCTCTTTCTGGATGCTGTTTTCTACTTTTTTCTCCAGCTGGCTAATCCGATCTTCTGCTTCATGAATCCTGCTTTTCCATCCTTCCACTGTGTTCTTCAGTTCAGAAATTGTATTCTTCATTTCCTCTTGACTTTTGTTGAGAGTTTCTATTTCCTTTTTCATGTTTATATAGTTTGCAGTGAGATTGATGTAGTTTCCCTCTAATTTCTGAAAGCTCTTTGTGAGTTCATTGAACTTCCTGGTAATCATTGTTTTGAACTCACTATCTGATAGTTGAGTTGCCTCTATTTTATTTAGCATTTTTCCTGAGGTTTCCTCATTTCCCTTCAATTGGGGGTTGTTTCTTTGTTTTCTCATTGTTCGTGGGTTTCTTCTTTTTTCTTCTTGTTTGTTAATTTGATCTGTTCTAATTCCCTTTAATTATGGTGTGAACTTCTGTGGTAGTATATTTGTGAGATTCAGTGGTGTAGTCTCCTTCGTGTATCCTGGTGCTCACAGCTTCCCCCTATTCTTTTTTGTGATCAGTTGGAGGAGTAAGGCAAAATGGTTTAAGGCAGCAAGACAGTATACTATGATATTTACTTTAGCAGCCAGTAGAGAAGAGATGGGTTATCCTTTGGCTCCTTATAGTGTTAACCATGATCCTCCACCCCACTATCCACGTTTTAGAAAAGATGGTAAGAAGGTAAGACTCTTATTGGGGATGAGAGGATTGTTAGTTGGATCTAGAAAACTGTGAGGCTGTGGGAGGTCAGATTCTAAGGTAGGGTTGGACTAAAGATTAGTATATAGGAGTAGTGTGTAAAAGAATAGAGAGTACCCACACAATAGTACAGTTCAGAAAATTGCAAAGTGGGCTGAGATCAGGTTGGGGTATTGAGAAGTATTTACAATTGTATAGACTAGGTCTTACTAGCAGTAATAGTAAAGTGACAGTCTTGTGGCAGAATCAATGAGGTCTAGATAACAAGAATAAAGAGTATAGAACCTTGAGAGGTGTATTAATGGAACACAGATGAAGAATAGTAACTTATCAACACCTTGTGACTGAGATACCAGGGGGAACCTATCAAATGACACTATAACCAGCCAAGCAAAGAAGATTATACAGAAAGAAAAAGAATACCAAAATATTATTACAATAAAAAATGTCGGAAGAGTGAGAAAAAGATAATACAAATTTACAGTAACTTGCAAGATTAAAAAAAAGGAAAGAAAAGCAGAAGATGTAGTGCAGGAGAGATAAATTTGGAGTGGAAAGAATAATATTAGGATGAATGGAAGAGAAACATAAGGGATTGTGAGATAAAAATAATAAGAATTGAAAAATAAAATGTTACATAAAACAGAAGATAAAATCAATCAACCAACAACAGCCAAAGAAACCAAAGAAAATCAAAACAAACAAACAAACAAACAAACAAACAAAAAACCTCTTGTTGGTTTCTAACTGGCCAGACCAGTTTTTCTGATCTTGCTGGCTTCAGCTGGCTGAGGGACCTTTGAAATGCTTCTCTCTCTCCCAGCCAGACCTCAGCAGGTCTGTCATGTAGCCTGGGCACTCCGGAACACAGTGGCTCTCTGGATCTCACTTCCACGTTCTTCAGGACTCCAGGGTCCTGCAGGTTTCCAGCTCTATGATCTCAGGAGGCACCCGTGACATTTTGGGATTCACTGCGCCCTCCCTAGGGGTCGTAAAAGGGCACGCCCCTTCCCCAAACTTTTGAGATTCGGGGTCTAGGATCGCCCTAAGCGCCTCACAGCGACCCTTCAGAGATCAAAGCACGCGAGAGTCAGTCATCCTGTCGGTGCAAGAGCCAATCCGTTTCCAGCTCTGTGTTCCCTGCCGAACCGCACTCCGACCGGATGTGGGTGCCTTTCCCTGCACCCCCGGTCGGGCTGGCTGGAAATCTCTGAGCCACCACTGTAGGAATGCACCAAGTGCCACGTCCCTCCCGGGATCGCAGCCCGCGATTCAGGCCTCCCTTTGGGGCGAGAGCGGAGCTCAGCCAGGTTCTGTACTCTCCACCGATCTGCACTTCCACCAGGCTAGGGATGCAGGCGCCCTTCCAGGCTGTCCTTTTTCCTGTCGGCTAGGGTCCCTCACTCCTCCCAGGCCTCTGGGCGGGTGTTCACCATCCCTGGGCGATTTTTTCCCAGTCCAACTGGCCAATCTGTTCCTTTTAGCAACACGTTCTCCCCTGGAGTTGCTCACCCCCCATATTCGGGGGAGGGAGCAGCGACTTCCCTCTCCCGGGCACCCTGGGTCAGACCCTGGAGCACCAGGTGGGCCTGGGGTCTGCACACCCCTAGACCCCGCGCTGATCCCTGGGCCCCTTTTGTCCTGTAGCAGACTCCTTACCGTCTGGTTTTCCAGTGAGTGTAATAATTTTTGATGTCCTGCTTTCAAAAGTGATTCGGTAACTGAGCCCACTTGCTCTGTTTCTCCACCAATCCGCGAGTTTCCCCGCTCTTCACAGAAGCCGAGAAAAACACTGCCTAGAGTAAAGCCGCCATCTTCCCTCCACCTAAATTGGTTGTTATTCTTCTTTTGATTGTGCAAGGAAGCAAAGCATTTCTCCCTATGCCTCCTGGAACTTTGCTGGAACTCCTACTGCATTTAATTTTGTAGGGTATGGCATGTCCTTCATTTCTTTCACTTAAAGGAGCACATAAAACATCTCTATTAAAAGTTATTCATAAACTAATGAGACTTTAATCATAGATGACTCTTAGAGGCTATTTGCTCTTGGTAAGGCTCAGCACTGAAGGACTGGAAAGAGAATAGGAGACTCTTTTTTATCTTAGTATTGAGAAAAATAAACATAACTAAAATGAATAAGTCAGTTATCTCTTCTGGATCAGTTTCCTCAACTATCAAAGCAGGAAGTTGAGAGGTCTTCAAGTGCTTCCTTTCAACACCTTCCATGAGAGTACACTTATTAGACTCATCAATTGACAGGTACAATTTTTGTAGCTTCTTACAGGGATCAGAGAACCATTGCATGGGTTACTGGTACAGAGGGAAAGAGTGTATGCACTGGAATGAACAATTTTGAAATTGAATCCCACTCTATCACTTACTACCTCTATGTATTATATTAAAATATCAATTTATTTTTTAATCTGGTATTGTATTGTTGTCATGGTAAAGATTATGTGAGAAAACATATCTAAAGTATTTCCCACATTGTTTATCATATATCAATTTCTAATCTTTGAGAAATTTCTACAAAGATTACTTACTCAAGATTATTCTTCTCTCCACTTAATTTAGGTTGATACACAGTGACATAGCAATAGTTCCCAAGGTATGCCACAGTGACAGATTCAGTGTCATGAACTTCATATGAAGTCCTATATTAATAGCTTTTCAACAGCCAGATGCAAAGTGTCAAGCCCAAAAGTATGTGGGAAGCTGATGAATAAGTTTCCACAAATACTGACATGAGGTAGATACTTGTTTTATGAATGTAAGTTCTCAGTTTTTGCCAAGTTAATTCCAATTACCATTTAGAATAACTTCTTCCTTTCTCTGAGTAGCAGATATTCCATCAAATCTGTAGAATTTTTAAAACCTATATATATGTGATATAATACAATCAACTGGGAAGATGCTATATTGCCAACTCTTCTATATTTGGCTTTCATTTTTTAGGTGCTTTCCTATACAGATACTTTTAATTTGAACCAAAATACTTTGGTACTTTTAAATAAGACTTTAAAACTCAAATAGTCTTTCTTACAATAACAAATAATGCAGTAACAATTGATTTTATTTCAGAACTCCTATGCCAGAAAATGGTTGGAAAAATTAAGTTTGAATAGAGAATAGTACTGATTATATAATCACATATGTTAGTCAGTAACCTTAAGGATAGCGGTAATTTGCCAAAAGTAGCTTGCATAACTTTTGTTCCTTTATCTATGGAAGAAATGAGTAAAATCTTGAAAAGATTTAGAAATTAGACAAATTTATTTTACCTTAAATTCTCAATTAAGAAATAATTGATAACCAATGAGAAGAACAAGAATGTAACCTCTACATGGGCAGGACTTGCTTTATTTACTGGTGCGTCTCACGTCTACAATATTGGCAATCACATAGTAGGCATTGAAATTGTGTTAAATGAATAGTGCCTTGATAAACACTTAAACTTTTTGCTTATGTTTTCTTACTAAGAGTGCTGGGGTTTTTTTAGAATCTTGACCTTGCAGTTTACTAGGAAAAACTGCTTAACCTCCTTGAACCTAGGTATTTCCTTTTCTGTAAAATGAGTTGTGGAGGTTAAATTAGGTAAAACTAATTATCATACAGGCTGGGACATAGTGGCTGTTCATTTAATGTTTGTCAATTTTATTTTATTAGCACTATACATGCATTTTAAAAAAAATTAGGGCCCTGTAACTGGGAAATATTATTTATAAAATATGAAAATAAGACTTTCTGTGACAGTTTTTTAAATATAACAATAGAAGTAGCAATACTGCCTTTGGTTTACTACTTAAAGAACATATAATCATCTTGAATCATACAACATATTTTTTAAACCAATACATAATTTAATCAATATCATATGCAGTTTGGAAAAGTAAAGCATTATTTTAATGCTATTTATGCATTATTTTTACCAAGCAGACTGGAGCCCACCCACATGGTGCATTGGTGAAAGACCTAACAATTAATGCTGAAAGAAGCAGATCTTAATTTACAACATTCCATCCTTGGGGGAGCCTAGAACATTCATGTTCTGAGCCCTGTATTCCCATGAGACCCAACATTTTCCTTGCTCCCCATCAAGCTACTAGCCAAAAACATCCCCAAAAGTTTCCCATGTTCTTAACTGGTCTTAATCCAGCTGTACATATAGTACTCTAGGGTCTCTGGAAGGTACCAAAGTCACCATCTTCACACAGCAGTTCTCTCCTTTAGGATACGGGGTATGTGGTCATCAGCTTCTGTATAACAGTCCAACAAAGGCATAAGTCAACAGAGTCCATGTCATATCCAGGTGTAGCAAGACAGGATCTTGCAAGGAAGTCCTTTGTAGCTTCGGAGTCATCTGAGCAGAAATGATCACAGCACCAGCATCTCATTTCTTATTAGTCCAGGCTGCACAGGCTATAAACTATAGAACTTTCTCACTATAAACTGTATAGGTGCTTGCTTACTTCTCCCTTCCAAGCTGCATGGCAAAAATCCCTTACTACAGATCACATGCCTCTTCCCTTGCTACCACTCCTTGCATGGCCAAGAGCAGGAATGACCACCATGCTTAATTTAAATCCTCACCCTGCTCCTCCTCTGTAAACCCATTCTGACCGCTCCCACAATGGCCTACATCTGCCAGTTCTATTTTCAGCTTTTCTCTGCCTGCCATTGTCAGTCCAGGTACCCCTGACACATGATGCAGAGTGAACTGCCTCCAAACTCTGGCGCAAGCACAGCGATCCCTTAGCTACATCACATGTTAAGGTCACATCCATCTCCCTGGCCTGGAGGGCAGCAGGCACTACTATTTAGCATAACTATGAAGCTAGCCAAGTTGTCCTAGATATGCAAAAATCTGTCAATTCTCCATTTCCCCCATTCCCCAAGCCATGACTGTGGAGGTTTTGGAGACTTTTTTCTGACCCCCATTCTACCCTGTTACACTATCATGAAATATTGAGTCCCTGAAATGACAGACAATAATAATTACTCTCTGGTGGGTACAACATCCTGTGTGATTATTTAATACTGCCAAGATCTTGGTTTAGATAACTGCAGATTTATCTCAGTTTTTCAAGCTTCTGTCTTTTAGTTCTTTTCTTTGGTTACTTCAAGTACTTTTTTTTTTGGCATAAAAGTGGTCCTTCAAAGAGACTTGTTGGAGACAGTCTGGATTTTCTTCAAGTTTATGCACAATTTAATGGAAGGTTTCTGGACAGGAGAACAACCTGGTGTTTGTTTAGCAAAAGTTCAGTATGTCTTCAACTGAGGTTTCTTTCATTAAAACAAAACAAAACAAAACAAAACAAAACAAAATGATACTCATTATCATATTTCCCAGCACATGTGAGATAAAGTTGTCACATCATACCTCAAGTGCTGATTTACACTGAGCACATTTTCCTTTATAAACTTGCTGAGTCAAGAGAGGTTTTTGATGAGAAATGAATACATTTAATCAAGGCCAGTCTTCACTTTATTTAGTTACTGGTATTGAAAAGTATGCCTAATCATGCATGATGGAACCAATTTTGAATTTTTAGCTACTAGAAAATCCATACCACATTTAAATACTGTAATATTCATAATGCATGTGTAGCTCTCAGAAAACCTTATTTACAGTCACCTTCTTTTAAATAGATCACATTGTTGTAGTGCAAGAGTTTTAAGACCTTTATCAAATTAGAGCTATACCCTGCATTTAGTGAATCACCATAATTACACCTCCCATAATAGCTTGAGTGAATGACTTCAAGTTGTTGTAATCTGCTGTTAAATGGACAGGGTACTACTGATGACAAGACACTAATGAATTGGTATTGGAAATTCAATTTACCCAAGGGCTACTTTTATCAAAATGAAATATCATAACATCCAGTGGGAAGAAAATCATCAAAGAAGAAAGATGTCTATATAATTTTATACTATCTAGGAAGGTTAATTTTTTCTAGAGAAAATACATCATCCTTATCATTTTAGGAGATTGTTAAAATAATGTTTAGTGTTTTTCTTTTTGTTGTTTTTTCTAACAACTGAACTGGTGACACATTAAGGTGCTACAAATAAATACCAGATTGGGTATAAAATAACAAAGTCTATCTTTGAAAAAACTTAATATTTTAATGCTGTATAACATTAGAACAACATATCTAGTAACTTCTTCTGAAAAAAACTTTCAAACATACCAGCAGTAAAGACAATAGTACAATCATTCTCCATTAAAGCACCCAGCTTTTATTATTATTAAGATTTTACAATGTTTGTCTCATCTGTCCTTTTCTGTTTCTCTCCCACTCTCTTTGTTGAATTACTTTAATTATTTTGCTTTATTTTAGCATGCATTTTTAATTTGTATTTTCTGTTAACCTAAAAATAAAAAGCCAAAGTGAGAGGCAACAAGAGGTTGAGATCAATAAATGTTTGGGAAGCACTGATTAAGACAGACAATGAATAGTGTTCCTATTGTACAGCAAAGGCAAGGGGTTTTATTAGAAAAAGAAAGGAAACATTTACATGAACAGAAGGAAGGAATTTATATTGGTGCTAATAAGCTAAGTTATTCTTTAGTAATACATCATGGTGCTAATTCTAAGGAATGTTCATAATCATCAGTCTTTGTGGTCAGGAGGTCTACTCTCCTGTTAGTTTTGTAAACAGATGTTTGGAATACACTGTCACTTTGGAATACACTTTAATTCAGTCCAAAGGTTATTTTGGTCATTTAAAACATTCCAGAGGTTTGAGGAATAAGATGTGCAAGGCAGTTCCTCTGGAATGGCTTTTACAGTTTTATTTTAAAATAACTGCACTTCTATTTTTAATATTTTGAAGTATCTCCATACTGCTTTCCATGGTGGCTTCATCAATCTGCATTCCCACCAACAGTGCATAAGAATATGATTCCCCTCATATGTGGAAATAATGAACAACATAAAATAACAAAACAGAAACAGACTTATAGATAGCAGACATACAACTATCAGAGGGAGGAGGTTTTGGGGCTGGATGTAAAGGTTAAGGGATTAAGAAAAAAAATAATCTCATAGTTACAGACAACTGTGTGGTAATTACCAGAGAGAAAGGGGGTTGGGGAAGAAGAGGAAGATATGGGAAAATAATTGGTGATGGAAGAATTGACTTGGGGTGGTAAACATACAATACAATATACAGATGATGTATTAATTATACACCTGAAAACTATATAAATTAACTAACCAATGTCACCTCAATAAATTCAAATAAAATAAAAAAGTGGCTCCACTTAAGGCTAACTTTTCACAACTCTTGCATAACCATGATGCAATTACCACACCTAACAATTTTAAGAATAATTTCCTGACACCATCTAATATGCTAGTGTATTTTCAAATTTTCTCAATTGCATCAGAAATACCTTTTTACTTTTTTTTTAATTTACTTTAGATCAAATTGTGGAATAACACATTTGATATTTTAGCAAAATTGCCTACAGTTGATCTATATTATAGTAGGAGTCTATGTGATAGAAAACTGTTTCTACTGCACACAAGTAGATGGAGCAATCATGATTGCTTATATGTGTAATGATGTTCAGTGATATGTAAAAACAGGTGTGATTGTTATGTAGCATCTGTTATTTCACAAATGGCTTATTTTACTCAACTTTGCAGTGATCAATATTTTGTAGAGTTTTAATATCAGATAACTTAATTGTACTGCTTCAATACTGAGAATAAAAATATTCAACCACTAAAAAAAGGAGCTTTGAATCATCATGAAATGATTTCAGTTTATGAAATTATGATACTTTGAAGGATAATAATAATAAAATCTGTATATTCTTAGCACCTTTTCTTTTTATTCTCCACCCTCAATGCACACAAACAGACACATATATACACACACTTTAAAATCATATGCAAAAGGATTTGACAGATTTTATTTTTTAAATTGAGTTGTACGAGTGGTACTCTGGGAATGTAATTAGCAGGATTCTTCCCACATCCTGCTAGAAATAAGAGTAAAAACATATTATGTGTCACTTGTGGTCTCATAATTTAGCTTTAAGCTCCCTGGAAAGAGTTATAAAATAGGCATATATGGTTTTTAAAATATTGACATCATCTGATATGAAGTTCACAGAACTAGTGCAAGAAATAGTATTTGCAAAGTCCTCAAACTGAAGTACTACTTTTCTCCATAAATTTTAAAAAAAGGAAGAAAAGAACACAAAACAGTGAACAGGTTTTAGTTGAGCATTAAACCACTAAAGCAAAAGTCAAGCTTTAAATATCTGCACAACTAGTCATTATTTCTTATACTTCACCTTTTCCTGTAAAATATTCTTGGCATAATATTTTTAATCAGAAAATTACAATTAAATAACTTGGGTCTTTTTTGTGAGTCTGTGTAATCTCCTAACTCTTTGATAATGAGACATATATTTAGGGTTCAGTTAAAGAAGTAGAACACATAAGACAGGATACATATGTATTAATTTGCAGGATATGCAGGCTGCACTATGAGAATACTCAAATTCAAA
Organism: Phyllostomus discolor; assembly: GCF_004126475.2. Lineage (NCBI taxonomy): Eukaryota > Metazoa > Chordata > Mammalia > Chiroptera > Phyllostomidae > Phyllostomus > Phyllostomus discolor. Next base: position 47,636,651 of record NC_050198.1, read on the forward strand.
ATCACTTTTACAGTCTTTTGAAATCAAGAGGCTTTGTCAGATGCATATCCTGTTTTACATTTAATTGAAAATAACACAAAGTAGAATCTAATTATTACCAAGCTTACCCACTTAGAATAATTTTATTTAAAAAGCCTATAAAAATAGCATAAAGTCAAACATTTGTGAAAATACCTGATTCACAGCATTTCAGAACCAGAAGGATAGAGATCTTCTCTCACAGCCTCTTCCTGTCATAAATGAAAAAAAAACTGAGGCTCAAATTGGTTCAGTAACTTATCTTAAGTCACACATCACATGAGTGATAAACTCTGGACTAGAACCCATGTCTCCTACCACCCAACTTAGGGCCCTTTATGCTATGCTACACATATTTAACACCTAGAGTATTGAATGATACTAGAAAGATACTATATGTTACATAAATGAACAATTATGAAACAAATTTTGATTTGACCTATTTTTAGTTGTGATATATTGTAATGTCACACTATCAGTTATGTATAAATATTGCTGAATTTCAGTGATGTAGATGCATTATTTAATAATGTTATAAAACAAAAGTAGGAGTTGCTTTTTTTTTTAAGATGGGGCAGAAGAACAAGGAATAGACTGAGTCTTTCATTCCAAAGTAGATTGTTGTTTGTTTCTTTCTCTTCCCTTTATATAGGTAATTCTGAAGCTGTGAAATGAAAAGGTGTTGAAAAAAATGAAGAGTTAAGAGTTCATTCAGATGTCCAGATGTAACCAAGTACCCAGTTATTTGGCACTAAATATGTCTGGGCAACTGATTGAACATTTTGTTTTTCATGACTAGTCTGGGACCCTCTACAGCTTGCTGCTATATAACCAGAAATTTGTGATCTCTTAACCTAATGAGATGGAAAGTTGGAATTGCTTATAGGGGAGGATACACCATTGTAAATATTAGAACACATTTTAGTTTGTAGCTAAATTGAATTTTAAATATCTTAGCAAAGGATGAGTGGGGTTTCCCCTTAGTATGCAAAATGTCAACCAAGCTAATAGAAAATTTTGAACTGTTCAACCAATGCCAGCTGTTATGTATTTAACTACTAGTGTAAAAGAAATGTATTTTTATTGTGATTGAGAATAACAAAATATGCCTGCTAATATTATTAATATATTATAATATTTTAAAATATGTAACCTCAAGGTATGGTTACATACATAGATCCATCTAAAATATTTCCCCCAGTCACTCTTTATCCCATACACCATTTTGTTTTATTTATAGTAATTTTTTTCAAAATGTAATTATTTTATTTTTATTTATTTATTTTTGACTGTTATTTTATTAAGGTTGTCCCAATTTTCTCGCTTCACCCTCCTCTGTCCAGCCTGCCCTCTACTCCCACTGTTGTCCTTGTCCATGGGTCATTCATACATGGTCCTTGACTTGACACTTCCCCTTCTTTCCCCTGTTATCCACCTTCCCTCTCCCCTCTCATCAGTCTGTTCCATGTTTCCTTGTCTCTGGTTCTACTTTTCTCATTAGCTTATTTTGCTCATTAGATTTCTCTTATAAGTGAGATCATATGATGTTTGTCTTTTACTGCCTGGTTTATTTCACTTAGCATAATGTTCTCCAGGTCCATCCATGGTGTTGCAAAGGGTAGGAGCTCCTTCTTTCTCTCTGCTGTGTGGAATTCCATTTTGTAAATGTACCTCAGTTTTTGGATCCATTCATTTACTGATGGACACTTAGGTTTCTTCCAGCACTTGGCTATTGTAAATTCTGCTGCTATGAACATTGGGGTCCATAGGTTCTTTTGAATTGGTATTTTGGGCTTATTAAGGTATACTTCCAGCAGTGGAATCTCTGGGTCAAAAGGCAGTTCCATTTTTAGTTTTCTGAGGAAGTTCCATACTGTTTTCCATAGTGGTTGCACAAGTCTGCAATCCCACCAACAGCGTCCTAGGATTCCCTTTTCTCCACAACCTCACTAGCACTTGTTTGTTGATTTGTTAATGATGGCCATTCTGACTGCTATGAAGTGATATCTCATTGTGGTTTCAATTTGCATCTCTTTGATGGCTAGTGATGTTGAACATCTTTTCATATGTCTATGGGCCCCATACAGAGTGCCCACTTCCTTGGAGAAGTATCTGTTCAGGTCCTTTGCCCATTTTTAATTGGATTGTTTGTCTGCTTGGTGTTGAGTCATATGAGTTATCTATATATTTTGTAGACTAAACCCTTTTCCAATGTATCATTGGCAAATGTTATCTCCCATATGGCTGGTTCCTTTTTCATTTTAGTGATGGTTTCTTTAGCTGTGCAGAAGCTTTTTAATTTGATATGGGTCAATTTGTTTATTTTTCCCTTTTATTTCCCTTGCCCTAGTAGATATATCAGCAAAACCATATCTCTATGGTCAAGTATTATTTTACAAAGGGAGTATGAGCGTACAATTGAGTAAAAAATAGCCTTTTCAATAAATGGTGTTGGGAGAACAGGACTGGTATATGCAAAAAAAATGAAACGACCACCAATTCACACCATACACCACAATATAAACTCAAAATGGATGAAAAGCTTAAACATAAGCTTGGACACCATAAAAGTTCTAGCAGAAAACAGACAGGGAAATTTCAGATATTTATAGCAACTCTTACTATCTGAAATTATCCTACATATTGGTTTAAATGTTATTATCTGTGCCTCTTGCTAGAATGTAAGCTCCATGAGAGCAAAAGCCTTGTCTATGTGCTCCACATACAGCAGAGTGCCTAGCACACAATAAGCAAGCAATAAACATTTGAATACATGGAAGTGCTATTAAAGTTTTCAGTCCTGTGAATCAGCTGCCTTTGGTCTCCAACACAGATATATACCGTATAGTTTGCTCCATGATCTCTGCTGTTTAAAAGCCTTCAGTTTACTCTGTTATGTGGATGCTTATGCTAAGATAATTCAGGGACAAGTCTGCTACCATCTATAGAAAAAGCAGCTTCAAATTCCGGAGGCACTGTGCCCACTAAAACAGATTCTCTCAATGTCTGCTATTACTATCATGGAGTGATTTGGGTGGCTCTTTTAACTCTGTCAATTTTGAAGTTTCATTTTAATTCTAAGTATAAGAGGAACAGTTAAATATTTTTAAACAACTACTTACCTTTCTTGGGTTGGGGGAAGAAAATGACAGCAATAGCACTAAGACCTGCGTTCATATAGAATAATAACTTTATTAAGAGGTGTAATGAAATACCCAGGAGGCCTTGGCTGGGCAGTTCAGGTGGTTAGAATGTCACCCCAATATGGCAAGGTTGCGGGTTCAGTCCCCAGTCAGGACACATACAAGAATCAACCAATTAATGCATAAATATGTGGAACATCAAATTAATGACTCTCCCTCTCTCAAATCAATCAAAAGAAAATAAGAAATGCCCAGGAAAGACCCAGTCCCCTCCAGTTAAGGCCCCCTGCCTTTCACTTTCAAAAGCATATCTGTTTGGAGAAGAAATAATGAAGTCACCCAACATATACAATTGCATATTCAGAACTGTTAGATTACTTCATAGCACACTATAAGGAAGCATCCAGTTCTATCAGAAAGCTGTGCATTCTCAAACAAGGCAAAGAAAGATGCACTACATATGCTGGTAGTATTACGTTATCCTGTGACATAGGTACTTGACTTAGTAAGTATTAGTTATTTCAATTAAAGTCTCTTAGCTTGAGGCTTTTTTGCCTAGTATAAAATAACATTTTCTGTGAGAAAAGATTGCTAAATAGTGAAAGGTTATGAAATTGCTTCTCCTGGAATTTTTTCCTAAAGAACATCAATTATCAAATTTGTGAGGTGGGTTAAATATAGACCCATCTGAAGGCAAAAGACTGGATTATTTGATCACTTGTAATTTTCAGCCCTAGGAGTTCTGTGAATTCATAATTGTAGAATAAATTACGACTTGAAACTTGAAGATAGAAGGCTTGAATTTATTTAAATTCATAGAATAAATTTCAAAATGAGCTTTACATGCTTGCAGATCCTCTGTTGACTGGTACAAGAGCAGCCTTTAATTTCATTGATTATAATAAATGGATAACTTAGTAGGTTTTTATTAAAATCATGAGGAATTATCATTTTATTTACTCATAATCAGAAAAAATTAAACAAGTATGACAGTTGTTTCTTAGAAAATTATTATAGTACATTTGAAGTTGAAAGGAAAATTTCTGCAATATTCATTCATCCTAAGGATAACTTCTGAATTACAAATTCCCCCCAAAATGTTATAAATTCATGCCACATTAACATTGTCTTCCCAGGACTAATCTGAGCATTTGTGATTAATTCACCTTTGATTGAGCCATCTGCTGAAACCTCAGTGGTTATAGTAACCAGAGGGATGATTTTTGAGTCCATAATTTCTGAACAGTGAAAGCTGATAAAATTAAACCTCTACATATATTATTATTTACTCAATTATTAAATTCTTTATTATAAAAAGTCAGACAAGAATGATCTCAGTTGACTGTGTTCTGTGATTTTTTAAAAACATTCAGTGTCAGATTTATTCTCTTCAGGATTAGGGAAAATAATTTTTGGTATCACTATGAGGAGCTCATAGAATTTTCAAAAATCAAATGTAAACTATGTCTTTTTGTGGGTTAATTTATACTCTCTAAATTTTGTAAAAAACTGAAGGGGTTAAGCCAAAACAAAACAAAACTCATAGACACAGACAAAGGTGGTGATCACCAAAGGTAAAGTGGAGTAGGGGAAAGAGAAGAAGGTAAATGTCGAAAAATGGTGATGGAAAGAGACTTGACTTGAGGTGGTAAACACTCAATACAATATACAGATGATGTGTTCTGTTACAGAAGTGTACAAACATCAGGTAGAAATGTTGGCATTTTCTTTTTAGTCTCATCAATGTCATGTTTGACCAGGTCTGGGAAAGGAAGAATAAGAAACTCTTTGAGGACAGAAAATGTGATTGAAATATGACCAATTTTCCTTCAGCGCCAAAAGGTAGAAGAGGCAATGTTAAAAATGAATTAGAAATGGTTAGTTTTAAAAGATACAAGAAAATGTCCAGGTTTTCAATCAAGTTATAGACTTCTATCATCTCCAAGCACAATTTGGACAACACCACAGCTCCTACTTCATTCTTAAATAAGATCTTTTGTCTTCACACCTTAAATTTCTTCAAGCCTCTCCTTTCTCTTGTTTTAATCAACCAATTACATTGTACCCAGCATTTGGCTAAGAAATGTGGGTGTTACATGGGAAGTATGCATGTCTCCTTCATTCAAACATTTGTCTTTAGTGCATGTTTATTACACATCTGCTTCTGGGGCATTAGACAAAAAACAAACAAACGAACAAAAAAAAAACCTTTAAACACTTCCCTTTTCCTCCCCAACCACCTCCCCTCATCTGCCAAGTCCCCTTCTCTTCACCTTTATCCAACTACATTCTAGACTCATTCTATATTATTTTATTGAAATGGTGCTAAGATCACAAGCCATCTCTTTCTGGACAGATCACATAGTATGAGCTCTATTCCTTCCCAAAACAGTCTCCTTTAATACATTTCCTTTTCCCTATTCTTTCCATTTTATTTACTGCCTTTCTCCTTATTTTTTTCTTTATCTAATTTAATATTTACTCTCTATTTGCTTAAGAGTTGATTCTTTTTATATATATATATTTTTTTATTTATTTTTAGAGAGGGAAGGGAGAGAGATAGAGAGAGAGAGAGAAACATAAATGTGCGGTTGCTGCGGGTTATGGCCTGCAACCCATGCATGTACCCTGGCTGGGAATTGAACCTGGGACACTTTGGTTCCCAGCCCACACTCCATCCACTGAGCTATGCCAGCCAGGGCAAGAGTTGATTCTTAAAGCTAATCCCCAACTATGACTTTATGGGAGTCCAAATTATGTTTTTTTTTTCCCCTTATTGCTATTGTTTATGTTTTTGCCTTTTTCTCTCAATGGATAACAATATATATGCTCTTTCATAATCTAAATTTAATATGTGTAAAACTAATATGAAGTGCAAAACTGATTTCCCTTTCTTGTTCTTGTAGTTTAAAAAATGAATTTGGTAAAAAGTATTCTATAGACTATAAAGATGGCCACATATTTTCACCACTTGGTTGGCAAATTGACATAGAAAACTAGGTATCCTTTATCGAGTACATAGCACTGGTCTTCCAAGTGAATCATCACATTATTGCTGAAAAGGTATAGCATACTTAAACTCATTCTCATGCAAAACCTTTAAAAGAACACTATAAGAAGTCAAAATAGATTGTTTTTGGTTTGGGGGTTTTTTTGTTTGCTTTCAGTTCAGTTGTCAATAGTTGTGAGTTTATTGTCATTTTACTGTTCATGTTTTTTGATCATCTTTTTTTCTTAGATAAGTCCCTTTAAAAATAACAAAAAAACTCCTAAGCAAACAGCTAGGAGAGGAACAGAATCACAGAAATGGAGATCACATGGAGGGTTATGAGGGAGAAGGGGGTGGAGGGAGAATGAGGGAGAAGGTACAGGGAATAAGAAGTATAGATGGTAGGTACAAAATGGACAGGGAGAGGTTAAGAATAGTATAGGAAATGGAGAAGCCAAAGGACTTATATGTACAACCCATGGACATAAACTAAGTAGGGGAATGCTGGTGGGAGGCAGGGTGCAGGATGGAGGAGTATAAAGGGGAGAAAAAAAGGGACAACTGTAATATCATTATCAATAAAATATACTTTAAAAAAGAAGTCAAAACAGTATAAAAAAATCTTAGATTCCACCATAGTCACTTTTAAATTTAGAGATAAATAGGAATCACTCCAATTAGATGTGAAATGAAGAAATTCACAAACCTAGTCTGAGGACATGTTAAAAGAATCCAAAACAGCTTTTGCTCCTTTTAATTCATGCTAGCCTCTCTTCACCAAGGCATTTCCCTTGTTTTCATTATATTAAACTCTAAGATGATTATTGATAATAGCATTTAAGTATTTCTGTAAGTGATACTGATTCTGATAGTTTGGAATTTATTTCTGAAAACACACTGGAGATATTGTTTTGGTTCAAATATTTTCAAATGTTCACACTATATTTGATGATATATGCATTATGACACATGACTTATATTGACATATAAGCATAGATTCATAAGCATAGGTTCATAAGCGTTAAGTATAATACTCAGGGTGTGAGTTTTACTTAATTAAAATGTCATATTGATTGAGGTTATTCTGCAATATTTTGGGTAACATTGTACTATTGAGAACTATATGAAAACTAATATTTGTCCCTCTTTTTGCTTTAGCAAATGTAATTAGTGTTATTGATGCCTGAAGATCTTACAGTGCTTTAGAGGGACCATGAAAAGGTTTGTAAATTATGCTGAAGTAGAAAATGAGATGGGCTTAAATGTGTACTGATTCTAAACTTATTTCAGTGTTGCTTTAATTTGTGATTTTTTCTTCATTCTTAAGACAGCTGATTGATGTCAGGTTGATCAATGTTTTTCTGTACACAGCACACAGAATAATTATATATATTTCTGTATATATACACATATAAATATGTGCATATATTCTTATAACATTTTTATATTGTTACATGATCATAGTTCCTATGAGAATCATATAAATTCTCATTAAAATTAATTATTCCATTATCCCAAAAGTGGTTTTTTCTTTATTTTATTAAAACACAATTCTTGTCTCTTGAGTCAACCCTGCTCACGCAGTTTGTGGTGTGTGAGCCAAAAATAGTCCCTGCTCTCTGGTACTTGCATCTCTTCACTTTCAAGATGCCTGAGGAAGTACACCATGGAGAGGAGGAGGTAGAGACTTTTGCTTTCCAGGCAGAAATTGCCTAACTCATGTCTCTCATCATCAATATCTTCTACTCTAACAAGAAAATATTCCTTTGGGAGTTCATCAGTAATGCTTCTGATGCCCTGGTCAAGACACACTATGAGAGCATTACTGCCCCTTCCAAGTTGTATGGTGGTAAAGAAATGAAAATTGACATCATCCTTAATCCCAAGGAACACACTTTGACTCTGGCAGGCACAGTCATTGGCATAAACAAAGCCGATCTCGTAAATAATATGGGAACCATTGCTAAATCTAGTACAAAAGCATTTATGGAGGCTTTTCAGGCTGATGTGGACATCTACATGATTGGGCAATTTGGTGTTTGCTTTTATTCTGCCTACCTGGTGGCAGAAAAAGTAGTGATCACAAAGCACAATGATGATGAACAGTATGCCTAGGAGTCTTCTTCTGGGGGTTCCTTCATTGTGCAAGCTTACCATGGTGAGCCCATTGGCTGGGATACCAAAGTGATCCTTCACCCTAAAGAAGACCAGACAGAGTACTTAGAGGAGAGGCAGGTCAAAGAAGTGGTGAAGAAGCACTCACAGTTCATAGGTTATCCCATCACCCTTTGAGGAAGGAACTAGAGAAAGAAATCAGTGGTGATGAAGCAGAGAAAGAGAAAGGGAAGAAGAGGAAGGTAAAGATGATGAGAAGAAACCCAAGATTGAATATGTGGGCTCAGATGAGGAGGATGATAATGCTAAGGATAAGAAAAAGAAAACTAAGAAGATTAAGGTGAAATATATTGATCATGAAGAACTGAACAAAACCAAGCCCATTTGGACCAGAAATCCTGATAGCATCACCCAGGAGGAATATGGAGAGTTCTGTAGGAGGCTTACCAATGACTGGGAAGACAATTTGGCAGTCAAACCCTTCTCTATAGAAGGTCAGTTGGAATTCAGGGCATTGCTATTCATTCACCATGGGGCTCCTTTTGACCTCTTTGAGAACAACAGGAATGACAACATCAAACTGTATGTCCACCATGTGTTCATCATGGACAGCTGTGATGAATTGATACCAGAGTACCTCAACTTCATCCATGGTGTGGTTGACTCTGAGGACCTGACCCTGAACATCCCCCAAGAGATGCTCCAACAGGGCAAAATCTTGAAGGTCATCCATAAAAACATTGTTAAGTGCCTTGAGCTCTTCTCTGAGCTGTTGGAAGACAAGAACTATAAGAAATTGTATGAGGTATTCTCTAAAAACCTAAAGCTTGGAATCCATGAGAACTCAACTAACTGGTGATGCTTTTCTGAGCTTCTGCATTATCACACCTCCCAGTTTGGGGATGAAATGATTTCTCTTTTGGAATATGTCTCTCACATGAAGGAGACCCAGGAGTCCATCTATTACATCACTGCTGATAGCAAAGAGCAAGTTGCCAACTCTGCTTTCGTGGATCGAGTACAGAAGCAGAGTTTTGAGGTGGTAGTATATATGATGGAGTCTATTGATGAGTATTGTGTACAGCAGCTCAAGAAGTTTGATGGGAAGAACTTGGTCTCAGTTACCAAAGAGGGCCTGGAGCTACCCGAGGATGAAGATAAGAAGAAAATGGAAGAGAGCAAGGCCAAGTTTGAGAATCTCCGCAAACTCATGAAAGAGATCTTGGATAAGAAGATTGAGAAAGTGATAATCTCCAATAGGCTCATGTCTTCACCCTGCTGTATTGTGACTAGCACTTATGGCTGGACAGCTAATATGGAGCATATCATGAAAGCCCAGGCACTCTGTGATAACTCTACAATGGGCTACATAATGACGAAAAAGCACCTGGATATCAACCCTGTCCACCCCATTGTGGAGACTCTATGGCAGAAGGCAGAGGCAAACAAGAATAACAAGGCTGTCAAGGACCTTATGGTGTTGCTGTTTGAAACTGCTGCTTTCTTCTGGCTTCTCATATGAGGATCCACAGACCCACTCCAACCACATCTATCACATGGTCAAGCTAGGTCTAGGGATTGATGAAGATAAAGTGACAGCAGAAGAACCCAGTGCTGCTGTTCCTGGTGAGATCCCCCTCCTTGAGGGTGACAAGGATGCCTCTCACCTGGAAGAACTAGATTAGAAGTTTCTACCTGCAGACCTTGTGTCCTCGGTGTACTGTCTTCATGACTTCCCCAGCAGGCCTGAGTGACCCTGGCCCACCTGTTTTCCTCTTCTGTTTAGTGGGTTTTTTCTCCTGTCATTGCCTAAGGCAGGTTACAAGGGCCTCAAGCCTTCTCTTCTCATTTGACATTGGGTTTGATTGTTGTTGTGTATTTTTATTTTGTTCTAAAATTAAAGTATGCAAAATGTTGCCTGGTAGAACTTTATGGGATAGAAATGATCTGGCTAATGGCATTCTATCTCTTCTGCAGTATATTTAAGGTTTCTGGAAATCAGAGGTCATATTTTGTGTATTACTATAGTTAAGGGAATGATTTTGAGATAGATTTTTTTGTAGACAGAACTGATAGAAATTACCAGTGAAAGTTGATAAATAAGAAGAGAGAATAAATTAACTTTGTAGCTTGAGTGGCTAGAATAATATTGCCAATAAATGAGATGGAAAAAATGGGGAAATTCATATTTTTCTAGTAAAATTTTATTTCCAAATTTTTAAAAGGAACTAGAAAACACTTTAAAAGATTACCAACAACTGTTTGTTGTAGTTCTTGAAAATTTCCAAATTAGACACAATGGTTGTTTCATGTTATTTCTCATTCTCAAGCTATTACATCCTCTCTCTCAACACACACACACACACACACACACACACACACACACAAACACACACAGACACACACATACACACACACACTTTTCTCATCAACAGTGTTGCCATCCTGACTCTTTCAATAGCTTGTGATCTCAGAAACAAGTACAGTTGGATGTTTGGTATGGGAAGAGAGTACAATCAAAATCATAAAATAGAAAAACAAGATGGAGAACAGAGATGTTTATCTATTCTATTCCCTGTTAGGAACCACTAAACAGAAAAACCAAAGAGTCTCTATGTTCATCACTAGAATCACTACTGAGTATTTATTCAATGTCAATATAAAGGATGAGAGTGACATGTTTCATTCTGTAAGATGTTATTTTCACAAGGAGTGTAGCAGAGGTTCTCAGCAAATTTGCATCCAGTCTACCTTGGCCAACATTTTAGCATACTGAATATAGTGCATGCAAAGTGGTAAATAATCTGCTATAGAAATATTTGGTGGGCTTTGTAATGAAACAAATGACTCCTTGAAAAATAGCTTATGTAAATCAAAGATATTCACTCTAAAATTGTTTAATAAATTGTTTGGAGACTTGTCATGTTTCCTTCATAGTACCTTTGATGATACATTGTCATATCTTAATAAAACAAACTAAAAATTTTTCTTTCAGTCATCTAGTGCAAGTAACTTTTTGTTTGTAATTTTCAGCATTTATTCCATGTCTCCTGACTGTAACATACTATCTGTTGGATACTAATTAGTTGATACATGAGGGTTGTTGCTATGTTTAATACACATAATGAACTCATTTATTTTGGTATAAACCTGTTTCTGCCCTGTGGAGAATATTGTTGATTAAAACAAAAATATAAATAAAGCTATCTATGTAAATGCAGATGGCTTCACTTTGAAGAAAAAAGTTTAAAATGGTGTACAAAATATGTTCAATTTATAAAAATGCTTAAAACTTGTTTTAGTTTTCCATATTCCTATAAGATGAAAGTTTTTTACTTTTTAGCGCTACTGAATTAGATCACAAAATTTGCCCTAATGGTTTGCAAGTTAAAGAAACACATAATCTTAATTTCTTTCTCAAAACACTGATTTGAAGCTCTCTGCCCTCTAACAGGGGGAGATTAAGTAGAAATAAAGTGTATATAATGAATATAAATATAAATAAAGTATATACAATAAATTTTAGAAAAACTATGATGGTTGTATATTGATAATAATGAAAAATTTGTTCTCTTTGTTTTTTTATCACTTATTTTATATAACATTTTTACCTGTTTGCCAAATTTAGTATTGGTTGTTTCTTATCACTTAATAAGTATATTTAAGTTCATTTAATTGGTTGTTATATATTATTTGAACCCTTAACTAATTTTCTTTTTCTTTTCTTTTTCTTTTTTCTCACCAGAAAGAATGGCATTATGAATCTAATCTAAATTTCCTTTTCTCAATTTTAAATTTTGGTTGCTTAAACCTGAAGCAATCATGGTGAACCTGAGGAAAGCAGTGCACTCATTCCTGTAAGGATGTTATTATTTATTGTTGTTATTTATTATTTTTAATAGATAACTTTATGGTAGCTTACTCAAAAATGTTAACAAGGATTCTATATGATCATTCAGCTATATTTTCTTCAATCTACATGAATTACTTTTGTTACAATAGACTAATATTATGGGTGTTTCCTATTAAAGACAATAAATGGAACATCTATTTCAGGAAGAGCTAATAAAGGATACATAGATAGAGCCAGGGGATGGGATGGAGGGTGGAAGGTGGGATGGCTGGGGTGGGGGGAGTGGTGTGGGGAAAATGGAGACAACTGCACTTGAACAACAACAACAAAAATAAACAAATACAGTGAAGAAAAAAACAATAAAAGGGAAAAAACAGATATTTGAACTCTGATTAAACACAACCATTTGTGTATTCAACCAAGTACTATGGTAATGATACCTGTCATTAAAAAATAATACCAATGCCAATGATTGCCTTTCCATAGTTAAAACACAGAAATGAAAAGAGCCTTTCCTTTTTCTTCCTGCATGAACTCAACAGCCAAGAAAATAAAATGTCTTTATGTTTCTGGTTTTATAAAGAATATTTGAGGTTGAAAAAGAATGGATCAGAAGTCAAGTAACAGAGGTTGGGGGATGTAACTAGAAAGATGAAAACAATGCCATCTTTGGAAGTCTTGGTACAATGACCCAGTGGTCAAAATCAATGCAATGTAAACATAAAGGGGATAAGTAAAGAATTGGATTCAAGTACTGAGCAATTCTAAACATGATCTAATCCAGGCATATCTTCTTTTTAACTTGGTAAACATGAGGTTGATTTCTTCTAAACCTACTCTTTGAGGAATGGGATATTGACAAAAGATCCAGAGCTCTGTACACTCTGACCCACACAGTGGAGAAGCCTTGAATTGCCTTGTTTCTGTACAATCTCCTCTATAATTTGTGCAAAAGAGTTCACTCAAAGTTTACAGAGTAGTGTAGGTGTAAAGTATATCAACATCAATTCCTCTCCAGTATGCACCATTGTAGACCATCTTGGATGTCATTGTACATTATAGTAACGGTAGTTTCATGGATGTGTGATTCCAAGAGAACTAGAGCAGAAAGGAAAAGGAAATGGTAGACAGTGATAAAGAAAAGAGAAGTCAGGTATAAGAAAATGAAAGGACAAATATTCCATGTGCCTGTTCCAACTCAGTATTTGACCATTGGTCTATATGCCAAAATGCAGGACTACTTTAAAAGGTACCAAATTATTCTGGTATGAAATTAAGGAATTCATATAAGCTTTTGTCCATCTATTAAGAGAAACAGGGGCCATTCATTTCTTCTAATAATGCTCATTGTCATAGGCCAGGGAAAAACAGTAGATTTAAAGTGTACTCAGACTCTTAAATTAAATTATCATTTTGTTTATCTACTAAGAATGTAACATTATATTTTCATTAAAAATTTTGTAGCAATGAATAAATTATTTGCACTGTTCTAAGAGAACTTGTGATTTTGGGGCATATATTTTATTAGACTTCTGCAGGTTTAATAACAATTTATATCAGCTTTAGGAGCAAGACCTAAATTACTCCTTTTTGTGAAAGGACTATATGTATTTTACTAAACATGTAAATATTAGAAATTTAATTTTAATATAACCATGTTTTATTATAAAACTCTAAAATAAAACTTGTAGTATCAATAATTGCCCATAAATAATACTCAATAGCAATTTATTAAGTTGAATTGAATTGAAACCAGGGAACTAAAGTAAATACTCTTCCAGGATCTTTCCCAGCACCATTACTTTATTTTATAATTCACAATATGTGTATTTAGATTTTACAAACTTCCTCAGTAGTTCAGTATTTGTCGTAAGGTCTCTTTAATAATATTTATGGATAGCTGACCAATAAAGGTATACTTAAAGTAGTTTTCTGCCCTAAAGTTCTAAGATATTCAAATTTAAAAAATTATAATTAGACACAGTTTTTATGTGTTTTGTTATGTGCAATTTTATTCTCTATTCCTCCACTATTTTAGAGAAATATGAAAAGATTTAGATGTTTCCACTATTTCCTTTTAAAAATGTGAAGTTGTACTGCATATTCTGTTAGGACCTTATTCTGTAGGCTTAAGGATAAATATATTATTTGTGGCTTTGCAAATGACAATTGAAGGTGCAGTATACTATTGTGAGCATGAAGTCTTGTAGTATTATTTGAGACGATCACCATGTAATTTGAAAGAGAAAAAAAATTAGTGGCAGAAACATCACCATCAGTATTTATTATTATTATTATTATTATTATTATTATTATTATTATTTAGGCCAGAAAAGACCCAAGATTTAAAATTACTATCTGAGCTTAGTTATGCATAAATAAGAAAGTCTTAAAATAAAATCAGGGCTTAAGTTCTTGGTAAATTTTTAAAATACATGAATTGGGGTATAGTTACCAGAAAATACTTGTTTACCTTTGAAGGCAAAAAGAAGATAAGCTCCAACATTTACTGAGGACTTATTATAACAAAGGCACAACTTTCAGGACTTTACACATATCATTTATTTTTCACAATAATTCAGGCAATAGAAATCATCCTCATTGGACAGATGAGGAAATTAATGTTGTGAGAGGTTAAGTGACTGGTCAAAAAAATTATTGAGGTCATGTAACCTGGACATTGGCCACATGCCAAATGCTACAAATAAAATGACAAAGTAATCAAAGCTGAAAGGAAATAACTTGCTTCTATTGAGTTGGTCCATTATTCAATAATTTGTATTCATATTAATCACATATTCACTATGATATAAATTACGTAAATCATATATTATTTTATCTTACTTTTTAATATCCCAGGAAAATAATACAACATACCTTTGAAAGTATTTACTGATTACTTCTCATTATTTGATAAAAATTACTATTTGTGTCTCCTTGCTCCATGTTGCTTACAATATGTTAGCTTTGACAATTGAGAAAGTAATTTTAAGCTGGATGTCTAAAGTATTAATTTTCTATCCATTGTAAAATGATAAAGTGAAAATAATGTCATGATTTCTTCATTATCTTAAAATCCATTGTGTATTAACAAAATATTAAGAGAAAATTTTTAATGTGCTTTAAATTATTATAATATTTTAAGTTTAAATAACACCAAAAGTTTTCAATCAGAGTGTTATAGTTTGGATTCAGAAGGTATGGTGTATGTGCATGTGTATATGTATAAGAGTATAGATATGCTTATTATAATCACAATTATCTAGTTTTGCTACAATAAGTTTCTCTTATGATTGATAATAAAGAATGAGTCAATCAAATCACACATGTAATTTCCCTGTAAAGAGTTAATATTTTAAGTTCAAAGACCAAGTGAATGTGATGATAAAATAAAGGCATTTAGGTATAGGCTTCATAGACTCTGGATGTTGTAGTATGATATGTTCCATCTCCCCAATTCCAGAAAGAATATTACTTCAACTTTTTGCATACAAAATTGTTCAGCACATGTTGTACCTGTACAGGAAATTTTCTCCCCTATACATAATAACTGGTACATATAGTTTAGTCATTGTTTAATATTAATTAAATAACTATTACTGAACATATTATAGAATACACATAAGACATTCAAGCACAGATAATACCCCTTGATTTTAAGCAGGAAATTTTGAATATGCTTGTCTTTCTTGTCTATTTTATTAAAATAAATGTTCATTTTATTAGACATGTTAAAATCTTACACTTTGAAAAGACAATGTCTATAACTTGAATAAATCTCATATCACCACCAGGAGAAATTAATTTGGAATGTGCAAAACATAACCACACTCTTGCATTAATCTGCAGCCTGGCCTGAAATTTCTACTGGTAGAATCTACCAAAGTACTATCATGAGAAACGTACCTTCTAAATGACTCCTAGCATAGGAAAGCAGCAAACCCATAAGATTTAATCATCAACACAAATCATTTTCCAGCCAGAACAGGGTCCAGAAAATATGACAGAAATGGGGAGAGTGTCAGGTAATAAGAAAGTTTCTAGCACAGATATTAAGAAACTATGAACCAGCATAAAGTCACTCTGGACTGTGAGAAAGTAAGATGAGTTATTTAAAAATGATGAATATGTGCCATTGCCGAAACCCACTGTATCTCTTTCAAAACCTTGCCTGAAGCTGATCTGATGGCAACATAGTTCTCAGTTTTGGATTTTGAAAGGCAATTTCTAATTCTCTTTAATAATATTACTGGATACTTAAAACTAAGTCTTCTCATTCTGTTTTCAGTTGTCTTAAATGATATCTAAAAAAGTGAATATTTTTAAAATATAAAGAATAGACCATTACAGTCAATGGAACAATATACTATGGTTTCAGAATATTTGCATAGAGTAAAAGTTTAAAATACCAGCTCTGAAATTAGTGAAACCTGAGTATGGACTCTTCTGCCACTTACTGGCTATATTGCCTTAAGAAAGTTACTTAACCTCTCTGAATTTATCTCCTCATTTACATAAAGGATATAAATCATCACTGACCTAATGAGGTTGTCGTATGAAATCAAATGAGATTATAGATATATATTTTGGTAAGCTAAGTGTCTGACTCATAATAAGCACATAATAAAAAGTATTCTTTGGATAGAAAATATACTGAGGTTTATTATGAGTAGAAATGATGATGGTGATGATGAAGGAAAAGCAGTTGTTTCATATAGACAATTTACTGTATTTAAGCAATACAGGGTGGAGCAAAAGTAGGTTTACAGTTGATATGGAAAATAATACAATAATTAATAAATAATAATACAAGAATAAACTTTGTGTTTCATGTACTCACAACTGTAAACCTACTTTTGACCCGCCATGTATAATATGTACCTGATTTTTGTTTTTCTTATTTTCAGTGTGCACTTAATTGGCCTATTGGTTTGGCAATGTGATATTTCTGTGAGCCCAGTTGCAGCCATAGTAACTGACATTTTCAATATCTCCGATGGTGGACGCTTCAAATTCCCAGACGGGGTACAAAACTGGCCAGCACTTCCAATCGTCATAATAGTAATCCTGACAATAGGTGGCAACATTCTCGTTATCTTGGCAGTAAGCTTGGAAAAGAAACTGCACAATGCCACCAATTACTTCTTAATGTCCCTAGCCATCGCAGATATGCTAGTGGGACTACTTGTCATGCCACTGTCTCTGCTCACAATCCTTTATGGTAAGTACAATTTTATTAGTTTTTAAATATTAAATTATATCATGAATTTGTGTCAGGTATTGCAGTAAGCACTCATAAAGACTATTATTTTGCTGGTATCATCTGGAAAATGAAGAAAAAAGGAAATTATGTGACAGAAGAAATTGGACGTGTGTGTAGTAGTTATTAAATAAATCAGCAGCAGACTTCAAAAGGTAAAACAGACATTTCATAATATATTAAGATCATACATAGATACTCTGTTGCTCAGTGTCATCTGTAAACAATGACGGTTGCCTTACAATGGGACAGTGTCAGAAACATACTCCTACCCCTATATTCTGAGCAGTATACATGCCTAGTACTGTCTCATACAGAAAAAGGTGAAAGGGCTCATCATTTTAATAAATATATTTTTAGTAACCTGTTTAAATGTTAGCAGAGTGATTGTCACATAATAAATTATCAATAACAGCTATTCTTCATAGAATTGACAATTTATGTTTTTATAAGGACATAGGGATAACAAATTAATTAGTAACATAAATACAAGGTCACATTTATCATGATAAAAATTCAGGCAATGAAAGTTTTGATATATTGATTTTAAAGAGGTTTTAATTTTTCTTTTGATTTTCTGCCATCTCTGTATCATATGTGTTTTAACTTAAATTTTGTTTCTAGCTAATATGTATAAAGATCAAAGTCACTTCTATAAAACTACAAAGGATCTTTAACAGCAAATTTGAGACCCCAGTTTGAATTTGATTACTGATATGCTCATCTCACAGAGGAGTGAAATAGACTCCCTGTTCCCTGGAGTGTGTGATGGAATTGGACTAGACAGGAATGATACTGAAAGTGTACCTAGTTCTCAAATCCTTAAAAAAATCTTCCATGGAACATAAAAACTATTTCTTCTGTTCTAAATATATGGTGATAATAGATTATCTTTTTAAAATATATTTTATTGATTATACTATTACAGTTGTCCCATTCCCCCTCTTCACTTCCCTCTACCCTGTACACCCTCTCCCACCCATATCCCCCCCTTTAGTCATGTCCATGTGTCATACTTATAAGTTGCTTAGCTTCTAGATTTCCCATACTATTCTTACCCTCCCCCTGTCTATTTTCGACCTACAATCTATGCTACTTATTCTCTGTACCTTTTCCCCTTCTCTCCTCCTCCCACTCCCCTGTTGCTAACCCTCCATGTGATCTCCATTTCTGTGGTTCTGTTCCTGTTCTAGTTGTTTGCTTAGTTTCTTTTGGTTTGCTTTAGGTGTGATTGTTAATAATTGTGAGTTTGCTGTCCTTTTACTATACATGTTTTTTCTTTATCTTCTTTTCTTAGATAAGTCCCTTTAACATTTCATAAAATAAGGGCTTGGTGATGATGAACTCCTTTAACTTGACCTTATCTGAAAAGCACTTTATCTGCCCTTCCATTCCAAATGAAAGCTTTGCTGGATAGAGTAATCTGGGATATAGGTCCTTGTCTTTCATAACTTGGAATATTTCTTTCCAGCTCCTTCTTGCCTGTAAGGTCTCTTTTGGGAAACCAGCTGACAGTCTGATGGGAACTCCATTGTAGGTTACTGTCCCCTTATCTCTTGCTGCTTCTAGGATTCTCTCCTTCGTTTTTACCTTGGCTAATGTAATTATGATGTGCCTTGGTGTTTTCCTTCTTGGGTCCAACTTCTTTAGGACTCTCTGAGCTTCCTGGATTTCCTGGAAGTCTATTTCCTTTGCCAGACTGGGGAAGTTCTCCTTTATTATTTGTTCAAATACGGGCTCAATCTGTTGCTTTTCCTCTTCCCCTTCTGGTACCCCTATAATTCGGATGTTGGAACATTTAAAGATGTCCTGGAGGTTCCTAAGCTTCTCCTCATTTTTTTTGAATTCTTATTTCTTCATTCTTTCCTGTTTGTTTGTTTTTCTTTCCTTCCTTCTGATCCACTCCATTGTTTTGAGTCCCAGTTTCCTTCCCATCCCTATTGGTTCTCTGTGCATCTTCCTTCATCTCTTTTATGGTAACCAGCATTTTCTCATCTAATTCGTGCCCAAAATCAACCAATTCTGGGAGCTTCCTGATCACCAGTGTTTTGAACTGTGCATCTGATAGATTGGCAATGTCTTCTTCTCTCAAAATGATGAGCCCTGGGGCATTGATCTGTTTTTCTGTTTGAGACATGTCGCTCCTGTTACGGTGAGGGGCGGAGCCTTAGGTGTTCACTGGGGTTGGGCACCCCAGTCACTAGATTGCGATGTTGTATGTGGGGGTGGGGGCGGGGGCAGGAGGAAACAATGGCGGGAGCTCCATTCTCCTGGGATCTCAGAGTCTTCCCTGGGATCCTGGGTTGTGCGCTCTGCCCTGGTTCACAATTGCAGCCTCACTGGGTCTGCCAGCTGCCTCTTGTGTACTCAGGGTCCACCCGCTGCGATCTTGAACAGGCCTACTTCAACTTCCTGGCTGTCCGACTTCCATTCAGATAAATTCTCTATCAGTTCTGGGTGTTATTCTGCCTCTAAATTGTTGTTGTTCTAATCTTGGTTGTGCGTGGAGGTACGGTGACTCCACCTATGCCTCCATCTTGCCGGAAGTCCAATAATAGATTATCTTAAAGGCATTTTCTAAATAGTATTCTCAGAATATCTGTTTTTATCTTTACATTTTTAACAATCCATTAATCTCAAAGAGGAAGTATTTTATCAGCTCAGCTCTGAGAATTGTACTACTCTATGGCTCAAAACTTACGTAAGAAAAGGTTACTGAAAATATTATGCTTTAGAAGGTATGCTTTGTCTTTTACTGTCCGCTTCATATTGCCAGTGTGTCCCTTAAAAATATATAGGTGATCAAAAAATAGTATCATCCTAAATCCAAATCTGGTAACACAACCATCCCCATACCCAATAGGAAAGTACAACAGAAAATAAATAAAACTACACAATACCACCATCAAATTTGGAAAACTGAAACCAGAAAAGACACCAGCATTAGGGCTTCCTGTCACTACCAAACCCGATAAGCAATGACAGCGATTGAATCTTTATGGGCACTTTATTCAGATGGCCCGTGATCTGAGAAGGAGGCAGGTTCTCACCCAAAAGAACCATCTTCCCTTTTTCTTTCCAGGCCAGTCTTTTTATAACAGGGAATAAATAAGGTGCAGTGAGGGGTTTTGAAATTCATGGAGAATTGGGGTGAAAAAGACTGCAGCATTCTTCTCCTGGGCAGCTAGCTGTTCCCAGAGATGGGTGGTCATCTGTCTCTCCCTGGAACACAATGACCTGGATGCCTCCACTTGTCCTCAGGTGGTAATCTTTAGCAGTGCCCCAGGAGGTCAACTATTTTCCCAGGAGCTGGATGGGCCTTATCTATCTGTAGTTTCTGGAACAAAAACTTTAACATATACATTACTTGCTAGGCTTATAAATATTTACCTTAAACTAAAATTTTCCAATTCTTAAGTCCCCTATCAAATCAACCATATTCTGAAATATTTGCAAATAAGAAAATTAAACAGGAGATCACAATGAGCTATCTATTAGGCTCCCACCACATGCCCTCCTGTGGAGGAAGGACAATCCAATAAATACTGCATGAAAGAGAAGAAAAGCTAGCAGGAAGCTTAAGATTGGTCTAAAACCTTGCAAAAATGAACGTTTACCCTATGGGGGCTACAAAAATACTCTCCTCCCCACTTTCCAACTTCTATGTAGGCTAATAATCAAATTAATAGAGACAGATTAACAGAAGAAAATAACAATGTTAATATGCAAATCCAGGGAATTTGCATAAACATGAAAATTCCAAAGACAGGGAGGCAAAACTGGATATATATGTTATTTGGACAAAGGAGAAAAAGGGGGCAATGGGATCTTAGATTTCAGAAGTGAGAATAGGCCATTTACAGATAGTTGAGGAAAAACAGAGCACACTTGGCGGGCAAATTCTTCCTTCAATGGGACTCTATTCAATGGGACCTTCAATGGGTGATCTAGTTACCAGACTCCTGCTTGGAGCCTTCCCATCCAGGTATTCAATTCAAATTAGGCTAAGGCAAACATTCTAAGATTTCCTTTCTGAAAAGGGTCTTTGTATCTGAATCTCTTAGTCAGGAAAGGGATGGTGGGAGGAGAGTCATCCCATCCCTTTGTTTCTGAGTTATCTGTTTCTTAATAACCAAAAGGTGCAGCTGGTGGGGGTTGGGTAGCAGCAGAAACTTCAGTTCCCTTCAACCAAAGTTTGAAATTTCTCAAGTTTTTCTGAAAGGTCAGCCTCTAAGGAAGTTACTTAAAATTGTGTGTAGGACTCAAGAAAGCAGTCTTGGAAAAGGTACTATTTGGAGATATAAAATGGTAAAAGAGGAAAGGGAGAGTTGAATATTTTTTAAAATGCACAAAAAAAGGAAAAAAAGAAGCAAGAGGAAAAATTATCACCTTACAGGACCAAACAAAAAATGTCAATATGTAAGGTCATCAACCAGCCCCACTATAGCCCCCACTGCATCACAAAAGTCCTCCTATAAAGAAACCATACTTGTGATATGGAAAGAAGAAGGTTAGATTTGAGCTTAGAATTACTCCCAAGCTGCTAGCCATGTTCATACAAATTCAAAGATGCAAATAATTTTAATCTACACCAAGCTACTACAATAAATTTAATTTTAAAATTTAAAAAAGTAATAAAAAACAAATGACAGCAATAGGTGCTCAGTAAATATCCACTGAATAAATAAAAATTCATCAAAACTAAAGCAGAACATGGGAATTTTAAAAAGTACTTAATAAAAATTTCCACCACTAAAGAAAAAAAAACAAGAAAAAGAAAACTGTAACAAAATACTTATAAAAATGAAATTTCCTCAGTAAGCATATGAAAGTATGAAAAGAAACTTTGATGTATAAAGTTAAAAACTGAGAAATAAAACAGACAAAAAATTGGTCAAGCAAAAGCTGATGAAGCCAAGACAATAAAATAGAAGAACAATAAAATCATATTAGAAATGAACATAAAATTAAAATGTCGTAAAGAATAATAAATTTATATCAAACCATAATAAAGAGCATTGAAGCAGAACAGTGCACCAATATAGAGTGAAGCTGAGATAAAACAGTAAAAAAGCTCAGAAAGAAAGTGTTTAAGAAGAAAGACGAGCAAAAGAAATCTAATGTGTGTACAATGAGAATCCTTGAAAAGGACAACAAATAATGGAACAAGTTAATATTTAAATCTATAATTTAGGAAAGCTTTTCAGAAATAAAAGAGCATATGAATCTACATAAGGCAGACCCAGTACCAGAAATTTGACCTGAAACAATCAACTGTGATCTATATTTCAGACATTAGACTAATTTATTAATTAATTTTTTAGAGAGAGGGGAAGGGAGGGAGAAGAAGAGAAACATCAATCAGTTGCCACTTGCACACACCCCAGTCAGGGACTGAACCCACGACCTAGGCATGTGCCTTGACTGGGAATTGAACACAATGACCCTTTCCTTCGTGGGAAGGCACCAAACCTACTGAGCCCCATCAGTAAAGATGAGACATTAGATTGTAAATATAAATTAATTCTCTTTCACCACCTAGCTTATTTCACTTAGCATAGTGCTCTCCAGATCCATCCATGCTGTTGTGAAGGGTAGGAGCTCCTTCTTTCTTTCTGCTGTGTAGTATTCCATTGTGTAATGCCATATGACATCACTTATAAGTGGATCCTAGTAAACAAAACAAGCAAGCAAGCAAAATGAAACATTGAAATGAAGACATTGAAATGAAGAGCTGACAATAATCAGAGGGGAAAGAGGATGGAGATAACAGGGGAAAGAAGGGAAAGGGTTGTCGAGGAACATGTATAAATGACCCATGGAGAAAGACAAATGGGGATAGGATTGTGAGTAGCAAGTAGGGGTGGGTGGAGCAGGGGAAAGTGGTGGCAGGAAAATGGAGACAACTGTACTTGAGCAACAATAAAAAATAATTAAAATAAAGTAAAATACATTGACAAAAATGCCAGGGATTACAGGAAAAATGAGAAATAGTTTACAAGAACTAGAGAATCAGACTGGCCTCACAATGAAAAAAATGATGGAGCAAAGAGACAGTGAAGCAATATTTTTTTAAATGTACATTTTTGGAAGACTTAAAAAAATCCAAATTTATAGAGATAGAAAAATAGATCATTAGGGCTAAAGGTGAGAAGATGACTCCAAAGGGGTATTTACTTAATAGGTTGGTGTTATGAAGCTGTTCTGTATCTTGATTGTTGTGGCGGTACATATGCTTTCCAAAATGTGAGAAACTATAAAGTCTAGAATGTAGTTTTAAAAGGGTGAATTTTAATTTATGTAAACTAAAACTTAAATTATAATATAGAAAAAAATGCTCAAAGTTTGAAACAAAGAATTTGTATGAAAACAAGTTTGTTTTCAATGCAATAAACTCTTTAACACTTAAACTCAGAGAATTCTAGACCATAAGTTCTTCTAAAAAATTGAATAATCAATCAGATTTATTCAACAGAGAGATAACTTGGAAAACATGAAAAAAACTGATGATGAATATTTAACATATTTAATTTATTTATTTTCTTTTTTAATTGACTTATTATTGTTCATGTACAGTTGTCTGCATTTACCCCTCACCACTTCCCCCCTACCCCAGCCATCCCCACCTCCTTCCCCTGATTCCACATCTCCTTGGTTGTGTCCATGAGTCCTTTATACCTGTTACTGAAAACCTTTCCCCACTTTCCATTCATTATTCCCTCCCACCTCCCATATGGTTACTGTCAGATTGTTCTTGGTTTCAATGACTCTGGTTGTATTTTGCTTGCTTGTTTGTTTTGTTGATTAGGTTCCACTTAAAAGTGAGATCACATGGTATTTGTACCTCACCATCTGGCATATTTCACTTGCCATAATGCTCCCCAGTTCCATCCATGCTGTTGCAAACAGTAGGGACTCTTTTTTTCTGCTACATAGTATTCCATTGTGTAAATGTACCATGGATTTTTGATCCATTCATTTACTGATAGGAACTTAGGTTACTTCCAGCACTTGGATATTGTAAATTATGCTGTTATGAACATTGGGGTGCATATGTTCTTATGAATTGGTCTTTCAGCATTCTTACGATATAATCCAGCAGGAAGTATAATCCCAGTGGAACTGTTGGGTCAAAAGGCAGTTGCATTTTTAGTTTTCTGAGGAAGTTCCATACTGTTTTCCACACTGGCTGTCCCAGTCTGCATTCCCACCAAGAGTGCACTAGGGTTCCCTTTTCAACACTTGTGGTTCCTTTTCCACAACCTCTCCAACACTTGTTCTTTGTTGATTTGTTATGGTGGCCATTCTCACTGGTGTGAAGTGGTAACTCATTGAGGTTTAAAATTGCATATCTCTGATGACCAATGATGCTGAGAGTCTTTTCATGTGTCTCTGGACCCTCTGTATGTCCACCTTGGAGAAGTGTCTGTTCAGGTGTTTTTCCCATTTTTTAATTAGGTTATTTATCTTTCTGGAGTGGGGTCGTGTGAGTTCTTTATATATTTTGGTGATCAAACCTTTGTCTGAGGTATCATTGGCAAATATGTTTCCCCATATAGTTAGTTCCCTTTTATTTTAATGCTGTTTTCCTTAGCTATGCAGAAGGTTTTTAACTCCATGAAGTCCCATCTGTTTATTCTTTCCTTTATATACCTTGCTCTAAGGGACATATTGGTGAAGACATTGCTGCATGGAAAGTCTGAGATTTTTCTGCCAAGGTTTTCCCAAGGACTTTTGTGGTATCACAACTTATAGTTAAGTCTTCTATTCACCTTGAATTTATTTTTGTGTATTGTGTAAGTTGATGATGAAGTTCCATTTTTTTGTTTTTTTGCATGTGACTGTCTAGATCTCCCAACACCATTTGAAGAGGCTATTTTTACCTCATTTTATGCTTCTGCTCCCTTTGTCAAATATTAATTGGCTGCAGAGACTAGGGTTTATTTCTGGGTTCTCTGTTCTGTTCCATTGGTCTATGTGCCTGTCCTTATGCCAGTACCAGGTTGCTTTGATTACAATGGCTTTTTAATACAGTTTTATATCAGGTATTAGCATCCTTCCTTCTTTGTTATTCTTTTTCAAAATTGCTATAGCTATTTGGGGTCATTTATGGTTACATATAAATTTCTGAAATGTTTGTTCTATGTCAGTGAAATATGTCATTGGTACTTTAATAGAGATTGCATTGAATCTATAAGTTGCTTTAGGTAGTACTGACATTTTGATGATGTAAATTCTTTCAAATCATGAGCATGGTACATGCTTCCATTTGTTTGTGTCTTTTTGAATTTCTTCAGTATCGTGTAGTTGTCTGAGTACAGGTCTTTTACATCCTTGGTTAGGTTTATTTCTAAGTACTTTATTTTCTTTGTTGCTATATCAAATGGGATATTTTCTGATTTCTGTTTCTGATATTTCATTGTAGATGTACAAAAATGCCTTTGATTTCTGAATATTTTCTTTGTATCCTGTTGTTTTGCCAAATTCACTTTTTTAGGTGGAGCAGTTTTTTGAGGAGTTTATAGGATTTTCTACGTATACTGTCATGTCATCTGCAAACAATGAGAGTTTTGTTTCCTCCTTTGCAATTTGGATGCTTTTTATTCCTTTTTCTTTTCTGGTTGCTATGGCTAGGAATTCTAGTACTGTGTTGAGTAGGAGTGGTGAAAGCGGGCATCCTTGTGTTGTTCCTGGTCTGTGTGGGGACTCCACCCACAGAGCTACCCCCTAGTCTGACACAGTGAGAATAAGTCTCCCAAGTCATGATCATGATCTGCTTGGGGAGGAAATGTAGCCCATCTCTCAAATCGGAAGGTCCAGGAACCTGTTCCTCAATGGGCTTTTATTGAGTTTAACTTGCACAGAAATATGGGTAAAGCTCATCAATCATTGTCAGGCAGTAAGAATCAATCTTATGTCCCCCATTGGCAGACCCAGGCCCATGAGTGATGGCATAGGTGTCTGTTTTCCTTCTGGTTGTTCAGGGTCAGCTGGGCCATCTGGTCTATCAGTCAATTGGTTCTTGGCTCCAGGTAGTGGAGCTTGGTGTTGATTTCACTCATGATAAAGTTTTATTCTTTTGACTGGTAGCCAGACAGAACCTGTAGGAAAGGAAACACACACATATCCTCTTCCACATCCCAAGAGATCTACAGGGCCTTGTCAAGAGCAATCTCCCAGTGGATCTCTATATAAAACCTGAGGATAAGATGACCTTGGCTACTTCTTCTGAAAATGTTTCTCAATTAATGTACACAGTGATTATTATCACAATTTAGAAAATTATATGTAAACATGGCCAACATAATCAAATTTGGGGGGAAGAACTCACAGCTCCCCCATTTTTGTTTTTTAAGAAGATGTTTAGAATGGGAATGATGAGCCCATTCTATGGTTGCATGACCAGTTGGATGGTAAGCTATTCTTGTGGGTTTTTTAAAATTTTATTTTAATTGTTGTTGCAGTACAATTTTCTATCTTTTACTCCCATCCCAGCCCACCCATGCATCCTTCCCCTCCTCCCTCCCATTTCTACCCACCCCTAGTTTTTTTATCCATGTGTCCTTTATACTTGCTCTTGTAAACCCTTCCCCTTTCCCCCTGAAATTCCCATGAAATTCCCTCCCTTCTCCCCTCTGAACACTATCATTCTGTTCTCTATTTCAGTGTCTTTGATTATATTTTGCTTGTTTCTTTGTTTTGTTGTTTAGGTTCCTGTTAAAGGTGAGATCATATGGTATTTGTCTTTCACTGCCTGGCTTATTTCACTTAGCATAATACTTGCCAGTTTCATCAATGCTGTTGCAAAGGGTAGGAGCTCCTTCTTTCTTTCTGCTGCATAGAATTCCATTGTGTAAATATACCATACTTTTTGATGCATTCATTTATTGATGAGCACCTAGGTTGCTTCCAACACTTGGTTATTGTAAATTGTGCTGCTATGAACATTGGGGTGTATAGTTTCTTTTGGTTGGAGTTTCAGGGTTCTTAGGACAAAATCCTAGCAGTGGAATTGCTGGGTCAAAAGGCAGGTCCATTTTTAGATCCCCAAGAAAATTCCATACTGTTTTCCATAGTGGTTGTACCAGTCTGCAGTCCCACCAACAGTGCACTAGGGTCCCCTTTTCTCCACAACCTCTCCAACACTTGTTGTTTGTTGCTTTGTTTATGATGGCCATTCTGACTGGTGTGAAGTGATATCTCATTGTGGTTTTAATTTGCACCTCTGATAGGTAGCATCTTTTCATATCCCTCTGGATCCTCTTGTGCCCTCCTTGTAGAAGTGTCTGTTCAAGTCTTTTGCCCACCTTTTAATTGGATTCCTTGTCATCTTAGAGTGGAGTCATATAAATTCTTTATACACTTTGGACATTAAACCCTTGTCTGATGTATCATTGGTAAATATGTTTTTGCATGCAGTTGGTTCTCTTTTTATTTTGATACTGTTTTCTTTTGCTGTGCAGAAGCTTTATCTTGATGAGATCCCATTTGTTTATTGTTTCCTTTATGTCCCTTGCTCTAGGGGACATATCAGTAAAAATGTTGCTTCATGAAATATCTGATATATTCCTGC
Source organism: Phyllostomus discolor (assembly GCF_004126475.2). Lineage (NCBI taxonomy): Eukaryota > Metazoa > Chordata > Mammalia > Chiroptera > Phyllostomidae > Phyllostomus > Phyllostomus discolor. Next base: position 47,664,602 of record NC_050198.1, read on the forward strand.
ATATATTCTCCTCTAGGGCTTTAATATTGACATGGCTTATAGTTAAGTCTTTTATCCATCTTGAATTTATTTTTGTGTGAGGTGTAAGTGGATGCTCAAGTTGCATTTTTTTTGTACGTAGCTGTCCAGTTCTCCCAACACCATTTGTTGCAGAGGCTGTTTTTACTCAATTTTATGTTGCTGCCTCCTTTGTCAAATATTTATTGACTGTAGAGGCTTGGGTTTATATCTGGGCTCTCTGTTCTGTTCCATTGCTCCATGTACCTGTTTTTATGCCAATACCAGGCTGTTTGAATTACAGTGACCTTGCAATACAGTTTGGTATCAGGTATTGGGATCCCTCCTATTTTGTTCTTCTTTATCAAAATTGCAGCAGATATTTGGGGTAATTTACAGTACCATGTAAATTTTTGAAGTGTTTGTTCCATGTCTGTGAAATATGCTATTGGTAGTTTAATAGGTATTGCATTGAATCTGTAAATTGCTTTGGGTAGTATGGATATTTTGATGATGTTAATTCTTCCAATCCATGAACACGGTATATGTTTCCATTTGTTTGTGTCTTCATTGATTTCTTTCTTCAGTGTTGTGTAGTTTACTGCATACCGGTCTTTTACCTCCTGGGTTAGATTTATTCCTAGATATTTTATTTTTTCTTTTTGCTATCTTGAATGGATTTTTTTTCTTGATTTCTGCTTCTGCTCTTTTGTTGATGGTATACAAAAATGCCTTTGATTTCTGGATATTGACTTTGTATTGCGCTGTTTTGCCAAATTCGTTTATTAGGTCAAGCAGTTTTTTGGTGGAGTCTATAGGATTCTCTATGTGCAAAATCATGTCATCTGCAAACAATGACAGATTTGCTTCCTCTTTTTTGATTTCGATGCCTTTTCTTTCCTTTTCTTCTCTAATCGCTGCAGCTAAAACTTCCAATACTATATTAAATAGAACTGGTAAAAGTGGACAACCTTGTCTTGTTCCTGATCTTAGTGGAAAAGTTTTAGTTTTTGCCCACTGAGTATGATGTTGGCTGTAGGTCTCTCGTATATGGTTTTTATTATGTTGAGGAATGCTCCCTCTATTTCCATTATGCTGAGTGTTTCTTTTTTAATCATAAATAGATGCTGTACCTTATCAAATGCTTTTTCTGCATCTATTGAAATGATCATGTGATTTTTGTCTTTCATTTTTTTCATGTGATGTATTACATTTACTGATTTGTGAATATTGAACCATCCTTGCATACCTGGAATGAATCCCACTTGGTCACGGTGTATGATCTGTTTAATGTATTGTTGGATGTGGATTGCCAGTATTTTGTTGAGGATTTTAGCATCAATGTTCATCAGCGATATTGGTATAAAGTTTCCTTTCTTTATTGTGTCTTTATCTGGTTTTGGGATGAGGATGATGCTGGCTTCATAAAAACAGTTTGGGAGTTCTCCATCATTCTGGATTTTTTGGAATAGTCTGTAAAGGATAGCGGTTAGCGCTTCCTTAAATGTGTTGTAGAATTCTCCTGTGAAACCATCTGGACCTGGACTTTTGTGTGTTGGGAGGTTTTTGATTACTGCTTCAATTTCATGTGCTATTATTGGTCTTCAGGATTTCTGCTTCGTCTTCATTGAGTTTTGGAAGATTATATTTTTCTAGAAATTTGTCCATTTCACCTAGGTTTTCAAATTTCTTGACATACAGTTCTTCATAGTAATTTCCTACTATCCTTTGTATTTCTGTAGTGTCCGTTGTAATCTCTCCTCTTTCATTTCTGATTGTGTTTATTTGGGTCCTCTCTCTTTTTTTCTTGATGAGTCTGCGTAAAGGCTTGTCGATTTTGTTTGTCTTTTCAAAGAACCAGCTCTTGGATTCATTGATCCTTAGAATTGTGCTTTTAGTCCCTACGTCATTGAATTCTGCTCTGATCTTGGTTATTTCCTTTCTTCTGCTTGCTCTGGGCTGTTTTTGTTGTTGTTCCTCGAGTTCATGTAGTTGTAGGGTTAGGTTGTTTGTTTGAAAACTTTCTATCATTTTTAGGTGGGCCTGAATCACTATGAACTTCCCTCTCAGGACTGCCTTTGCTGTGTCCCATAAGTTTTTGTTTTTTGTGCATTCATTTTCATTTGTTTACAGAAAGTTTTTAATTTCTTCCCTAATTTCATTCTTGACCCATTCATTATTTAATACCATGCTATTCAATCTCCATGATTTTGAGTGTTTTGGGTTTCTTCCCTTGCGTTTGGTTGGTTTCTGGTTTCAGTCCTTTGTCATCAGAGAAAATGCTTGGTACAATTTCAATTTTCTTGAATTTGTTGAGGTTTGTTTTGTGTCCTATCAGATGGTCTATCTTTGAAAATGTTCCATGTACATTTGAAAAGAATGTGTATTTTGCTTCTTTGGGATGAAGGGCTCTAAATATATGAGTTAAGTCCATTTCTTTTAGGGCATTGTTCAATGCCACAATATCTTTGTTGATATTTAGTTTGGAAGATCTGTCCATTTTAAACAGTGGGGTGTTAAAATCCCCTACTCTAATTGTGTTGCTATCAATATCTTTCTTGTAGTCCTCTAAGATTTTCTTTATGCATTGGGGTGCTCCTATGTTGGGTGCATATATATTTACAATGCTTATGTCTTCTTGGTGGATTCTTCCCTTGACTACTAGGTAGTGACCTTCTGGGTCTGTCTTAGTGGCCCTTTTTTTGAAGTTTATTTTGTCTGATATGAGTTTTGCTACCCTGGCTTTTTTCTTCCTGTCTGTTTGCTTGGAATATTTGTTTCCAGTGCTTCACTTTCAGGCTGTGTAGGTCTTTTGTTTTGAGGTGTGTCTCTTGAAGGCATCCTATGTGTGGTTCATGCTTTCTTATCTATTCAGCTATTCTATGTGTTTTGGTTGGATCATTTAATGCATTTATGTTTAGGGTTATTACTGATAGGTACTTATTCATTGCTGTTTTCGTACATGTGTTCCTCTCTCTCTCTCTTTTCCTTCTTTTCCTTAAAGCAGTTCCTTTAGCATCTCTTGCAGAGCTGGTTTGGTGGAGGTGTATTGTTTTAGATTTCTTATGTCTGGGAAGCTCCTTATTCAGGCTTCTATCTTGAGTGAGAGCCTTGCTGGGTAAAGTAGTGTTGGTTGCAGGTCTCTGGTTCTCATTATTTGGAATATTTCTTGCCATTCTCCTCTAGCTTGGAGTGTTTCCATTCAGAAGTCAGCTGCTACCTTACTGGGGCTCCCTTGTATGTTCCTTCCTGTTTCTCCCTTGCTGCGTTTAAGATTCTCTCTTTGTCATGGTATTTTGCCATTTTAATTATGCTATGTCTTGCAGTGGGCCTCTTTGGGTTCCTCTTGATTGGGACTCTCTGTGTTTGCTGGATTTATGTGACTTTTTCTCTCATCAAATTAGGGAAGTTTTCCATCATTACTTTTTCAAATATTTTTTCTATCCCTTGCTCTTCTTCTTCTCCTTCTGGTATCCCTATTATACAGATATTATTACGTTTCATATTGTTTTGCATTTCTCTTTATCCCTCTTGATTCTTTCTGAGCCTCTTTTCCTTTTTTACTCTTTCTTGGTGTTTTCTTTTACTTTGTCCTTTAGTTCACTGATCCCATCTTCTGCTTCATCAGTCCTGCTTTTCATTCCTTCTACTGTGTTCTTCAGTTCAGAAATTGTATTCTTCATGTACCCTTGGCCCTTCTTGTTAGTTTCTATTTCCTTTTTCATGTTGATATAGTTTTCAGTGGGTTCGTTGTAGCTTCCCTGTAGTTTCTGGTAGCTCATTGTGAGCTCTTTGAGCTTCCTGACAATCATTGTTTTGAATCAATATCTGATAGTTGAGTTGCCTCTGTTTCATTTAGCATTCTTTCTGAGGCTTCCTCCTTTCCTTTCATTTGGGGATTGTATCTTTGTTTTCCCATTATCTGTGAGGCTTCTTGTTAGCCTCAGCTTCTTAAATTTATCTGTTCTGGCTCCCTGGGTTTGTGGTGTGAACTTGTGTGGTAGAATACCAGTGAGATTCAGTGGTGCAGTTTCCTTGATCTCCCGAGCTCACTGGGCTGTCATTTAAGTTGGCTTTGTGTTTTCCTTTGGGTTTCTATTGTTGTTGGGTCTTTCTTTTGTGGTTCCTTCCCACCAGCTTGTTAACTGAAGGTCACTCTGTCCACCACCTCTTGTATTTTGTTGTGCTGGTGAGGACAGGTTGTGTTGAAGCCAGTTCTTCTGTGTGTATAAAGTTTTGAGGATTCTCTCTTGCTCTTGTTCAGTTGTTTGTACTGGGTGCTGTCTCTCCTGTTTAGTTGTATTTCCAGATAGGTCCTGGATTGAGGTTTGTGTGGTTTCCACTCCCTCCTTCACCTTCTTCTGTTGTTATCTGTTAGTGTTTCTTTTGTTGTTGGGTTTCCTCTTTGAGTGGTATGTTGTTGTTCACTGCTTCCACCTACTCTTTTTTTGTGATCAGTTGGAGGGGGAAGGCAAAATGGTTTAAGACAGCAAGAGAGTATTCTATTATATTTACAGTACCATCATGTAGAGAAGAGATAGGATATCCTTTGGCTAGGTATAGTTTTTACCGTTATCTTTTACCCAGCTAGCTGATATTTAGAAAGGATGGAAAGAAGATAAGACTCTTGTTAGGGAAGGAAGGATTGTGAGTTGGATCTACAAAGCAGTGAGTTTATGGGAGGTCAGATTCTAAGGTAAGGTGAGAGTAAAAAATAGAAAACAGGTGTCATGTGTGAGAGAATAGAGTTAAGCACTACAGTAATAGAGTTCAGGAAACCGTGAAGTGGGCTAAGATCTGGGAGGGATGTTGTAAAGTACTTACAATTGTATGGAACAGCAATTATTTACAATAATTTTAGAGCAACAATCGTATGACAGAATCTATGTGATCTGGATAACAGCAATAGGGAGTATAGAACCTTGAGTAGTGTGCTAATGGGACACAGGTGAAGTGAAGGACAGTAAATTAGCTATATACTATGAAAGAGATATCAGGGGAAACCTGTCAAGTGATACAGTATAACTGTACTTAGCAAAGCAAAGTCTACAGAAAGAAGAGGAATACAAAAATGCTATTAAAATAAAAGAAGTAAGAATAGTGGAAACATAATAATAATAATACAAATATGCAAAAACTTGCAGGTTCTCTGTATTAGCAGAGTGAAATTTGTCTCACTATCACAGCTGTTGTGATGCCCCTTCTTTTGGTTCAACTGTGGTCTTTTCACAGTTCCAGGTTTTTGTTATTTTTTTTTGTCTCACTTGTAGGTATTTTAAAAAAAGGAAGATGAAGGAAGGAAGAAAAGATAAAATTGGAGCAAAGAAAGGAAGAAGGAATAAAAGAAGAAAACAGGAAAGAGAGGGAAAAGAAATTGAAAGAGAATAAAATAATAAAAATTTAAAAATTAAAAATTGTTAAAAAATAGAATGAAATTAAAAAGCCTCTTTCTCTCAAAGTGGCCAAAGCAGTTTTTCTGCTCTTGCTGGCTGCAGCAGGCTGCAGGGTGATTGGTATAATGTCTTCCTTACCAATCTGCACTCAGTCAGCTGTGTGCACTGTCTGGGGAGCTACAATGACGCCTCTCCCCTCACCCTGGTTGTGGGAACCAGGCCTTTCCCCAGTGTTACTGCTGTGGGCTGGGTGTGGGGGTAAGCTCAGGCACACGCGCCCTCAGCCAGGCTGCTTCACCTTTCCCAGTGCTATGGGAGTGTGCAGGGTCCTCTACGCAAGCACAACCTTCCGTGCAACCTCGGGATCGCCGCCTGGCTGGGTGGCAGGGAGGCCGGACTGAGTGCTATAGGAGAATTCCCCAAACAGTGTCTGTCTTTTCACTCCTTCCTCTTGAGAAATTCCTCCTACTCAAGTCTGCTGCTCCATATAGTGGCCTGGCCTCTCCCACAGCCCAATTCTCCAGCCAGACCAGTGACTGTGGGTGTCAGGGCACGTTGTGAGACCCAACCCCACTGGTGTCCACAGACTCTGAGGGTGCTCACAGCTCCTGTGTGTTTGCTAGCAACTGGGTTCCTCCCGGTGCCACTCAGACCTTGTTTGGCTGGGGAGGGAGAAGTTGCCCTGACTCTCTCCCAAGGACTCTGTGGCAAACCCGGCAGCAGGCACTAGGCCTGGGGCTGCAGCTCCCCTGGACCCCGTGCTGGTCCCTGGTACCCTACCATCCTGCAGCACTCCTCTCACTGTCTGGTTTTTCGGTTCCACCACAATTCTTGGTCCCTTATTTTTATATATGTTGAGGTATGTTGGTTGCTTGCTCTTTTACTCCATAGCTCAGCCAGGATTTTCTCTTGTGTGTAGCAGGATCTGCTCCCTCCTACCCTGACACCATCTTCCTTCCTCTCCTTATTCTTGTTCTATATTGGATATTCTAACGCTGAAGGAAGACCTGAGTAGAATGTGCAAGATATCCAGGGCCATTATCAGTTTTAATTTGCTGAGGCCATCCTAAATGACTAAAGGCTTCAAGACAATGGGCTTGTATATTTTTAGCAGATTATCCTGTTAAAGCAGATGCGTGTAGTGCACCAGAGTAAGTATCAAGAGAAATATGAATGTATTTGAATTTTCCAAAGGGAGTGTAATGAGTGCCATCTGTTTGCCAAATTATTTGAGAACTTAGTCCTCGAGGATTAACTCTTGTAGATGGGGATGCCTTGTTAAGGGCTTGGCAATCAGGACATTCTTTAATAATCTGCTTAGTTTGGAAGTGAGGAATATTAAATTGGTTTCAGAGCACCTGGCTGTTTTGATGAAAAAACTCATGAGAAGCTGTTGCTTGCTGGAGGGTAGTAAAGACACTGACTAAGTTATCTGCCTTATTGTTACCATCCACCAGGGAGCCAAGTAAGCCTGGATGGGATTGAATATGAGTAATGAAGAGGGGGTATTCTCACTTTTCAAGGAGGGACTGTAGGGTCAAAAATAGTTTAAGTTGATTGGGTTCAATAGAAGTCTTAATTAATGCCTGGTCTGGATGCAGAGTAGTATAAACAGTATATACTGAGTCACAGACTATATTCAAAGGTTCCTGGGGCCATTGCCACAGGGCTGTGATTGCAGTGAAAAACTCAGCCATTTGAGTAGAGGAATGTCCTGAGGATATAAAACTTCTCCAGTTTTTGCCTTCTTGCCAGGTAATAGCAGTCCATTTGTTTTTTCTGGACCCATCAAGAAACACAGTTCTCACCCCAGTTATTGGCGTGGGGCTGACCTTTTCTGCTAGCCTTGTTTGAAGGAATGGAATGCTTTGAAGCAATTTATCTGAGGACAAATTAATTTCTAGTCCTCCTACGAAATCAGCTATGACACACTTAAATTTTAAAGATTGAGCTGCCAATTGTAAATAGACTTGAGTTAAGGGGATCATATCCAAATAACTACTGTGTTCACTCACGTTCTTTTATAACAAGATGACACAATGCAGTTATATAGTTGTTAATAGTGTGTTGTGGTTGATGAGAGAAAAAGCCACTTTATCATAGCTAAGTGAGGTGATAGCTACTCTCTAAGACTCATTAGGGTGCCTAAGGTTGGAAAACAGAAAAGCTGGACAGGAAACTGTGAATTAATTCTAGTTAGTTGTTGCTACTGAATATGTTGATTTATTATATTTAATTCTTGTAGGGCCTCGGAGGACAGTTTTCTGGGGGAATTATGATCCGGGTCCCCTTTACAGGCATTAAATAAATGAGTTAATTGTTGGGTAGTTATTCCAAGGCTGGGTCGAGCACCCAGGTGAGTGCTCCCAGAAGTTGTTGGAGGCAATTAAGAGTTAAATCCTTGGATGGATTAATTTGAAGGACTTGAGGTTGGATTGTCCTATTAAAAAGGATATAGCCTAAATATTTCCAAGGTTCTGAATGCTGGATTTTTTTCTGGAGCAATTACTAGCCCACCAGAGGATACAGAATTTCTCAGAAAGGAAACAATTTTTGCTAAAATATCTTGTGAAGGAGCTGCAATCAGGATGTTGTCCATATAATGACAGATAATTGAATTAGAAAACCAATCTCTTACTGGTTGAATGTCTGTATGAATGAAATGCTGGCAGATAGTTGGGCTGTTAAGCATTCCCTGAGGCAAAACTCTCTATTGAAACTGCTGTAAAAGCTGGGAATTGTTAATGACTGGGAGGGAAAATGCAAAACGCTCCTGATCCTTTTCTGCTAAAGGGATTGTAAAGAAACAATCCTTAGGTCAATAACTAAAAGTGGCCAATCCTTTGGAATGCAAGCTGAACTGGGGACTTTTGGCTATAGGGGGCCCATAGGTTGGAGGGATTCATTGATTTTTCTTAGATCATGACTAAGCCTCCATTTGCCAGATTTCTTTGGTACAACAAAAATAGGTGTATTCCAAGAGCTGTTAGAGGGGTCAATATGACCTGCTTCTAATTGTTGTTTAACAGAAAGGCAGGTCTGTTCAAGTTGCTCTCCTTTAAGCGGCCACAGATCAACCCATACCAGCGTATTGGAGAGCCAGGTAAGCAGTAGGGGAGTAGTTGAATGAGGCTCCAAGTAGCAGCTGAAAAATAGCCTCAGTTTAAAAGTGCCTTCTTTTAAGCCCTGGCTGGTGTAGCTCAGTGGATTGAGTGCGGGCTGCGAGCCTAAGCATCATAGGTTCGATTCCCAGTCAGGGCACATGCCTGGGTTGCAGGCCATGGCCCCCAGCAACTGCACATTGATGTTTCTCTCTCTCTTTCTTTCTCCCTCCCTTCCCTCTCTAAAAATAAAAATAAATAAAATCTTTTTTTAAAAAGTACCTTCTTCTTCTTCTTCTTTTTTTTTTTGTTTCATTTGGAAGGACAGGCCCCCTGCTACTTATGCAAGTTGCAATGAGTTTAAGCAGCAGGTTAATTGCTCTATTTTTCTCAGGACCTGGTAGTTCCGAGGTTCAGAGTTTGCAAGGAAAGTGGGAAAGATGGAGGAGGGGTGCTCCGCTCAAATATATTTTAGACAAAAGTGGTTATGCACCAAGGGCCTTTTGTGATTTGATTGATTAACCATTACCTCTGGGAGAATAGCCAGTTCTTCCCAAAGTAAATGATCAGTATTTACAGATACTGAGTTAAAAGATGGTGCTTAGACTTCCGTGGAGAAGGGCTAGTCTCCCTGGGAGACAGTATACCTATATTTCACTTTTACAATAAAAGGTCATGGCTCTGGCATAAACAAGGAGGATTCTTAATATTTCTTTAACACATCACACCCCCATTCCACTTATAGAATGCTTTATTCATATTTTCAGAAACAGTTTTTCCTCTACTGACAAATACATTTACCTTTTTTGATTAATTTTTAGTGATTACTGCATTCCTTGAATGTGCTCAGGAGCGAGCTGTCCTATTATCTAGTGCCCTTGACAACTTTAGGGAGGCTAGAGAAGAGGGACGGAGGATGCTAAGCTGCATGGCTTGTTCCTAGGACTAAAGCAGTCCCTGGGCCTCCAGAAGGAGGGTTCAGAGTGGTTAAAAGACACATTTTCTTATTACATTTCTTCCTATACATTTTTACTGTCTGAGGAAAATGAGATCTTTTTCCTTCTTTAAACAATCAATTTAAACTTTTTTGGAGTAAAATCCTTATGATATAACATTAAAGATCGTATTCTATTTACAAGAGGTTTAGCAAAATATTTCAAAACAAAAATAAAATTCAAGAAAACGAGTATTTTCAAATTAAATCCTCTACAGGAGGGAGTGAGACACTAGCCTTAGAATCTTATCACACACCACCTGGTGTTATTTCAACTTCTGCCCAACTTTTTCCTAAATAACTAAGTCTAAAGATCCCTTATCAGGGAGACATCTAGCAGCCTTTAAAAGCTGCTGAATTAGCTTAAAACATTGCTCTTGTTCCTTAGAGAGCCCATTCCCCATGGTTGAAGATTCGCAGAAACCTATAAATAAATTTTTTAACAAATAAAAGAACCTTTTTTTGAAATTTCTCCCACTGCAAGCACGGTGATTACAAAACCAGTCTCAATTTTGCTTTTTCTCCACTTGCACCTTTAAATCCTTATGCAGGCAGATGGAGGGAAAAGGCAAAATAGAAGGGAGTGCAAGACACGGTTTGAAAGAATGAATTTGCTGAGATGTTTGTAAATTGTCCTGTAACTAGCTGATGTTTTTAAAGCTGATTAAAGGGAAAGTCTTTGCTCTCTCTCTCTCAAGCCTAGACTTTTTGGGGGGTTGTGCCACAGGGATGGGCTTGTGGGTGTTTTTACAGTGTGCCTATCATTGCGTGGACTTTTGCTTCCAGCTGGCGAGAAACCTAGTGTTCTGTCCCGGTCCATGTCTAGCTAATCCTCTCATGGGATTCTTTATTGCAGTGTGCGCCCTTGTGGCTCTTAACTGCTCAACCCATGCCTGCGAGATTGTAGCAAATACTAGGGAGAGGGAGCAAAGCTCTTGCTTACTAAAGAAGGTACAGTTGCAAGTTGGTCTCAAGAGAGGGCAGCCTAGGAAGAAAACCCCTTTTCTCTGAAATCCAACACACCCTATGACCTACCTGAAAAGCACTCGGTGTCATCGGGTATTACCTGGGCTGATATGCACGAACTCCAACCAAATTGGTGTGTTGTCCACAATGATGGCTCATAGCCCTGGGTCCCTGTTTGGGCACCAGCTGATGCAGACACTGGCCTGCAGTGTACATGGCATTGTGGCTGAGACAAAACAAATTCACATGGACTACTGAGCCCTGTGGAGGAAAAGGGATGGCACAGCCACTCTTTCAAGAGGAGAATGCCCCGACCCTCGCCTTGACAAGCTTTTATTGCTTTTCTGGGCACATTACATTGAGGATGGTCCCCATTACTATGAACAGGTTTGCTTTAGGTGGTTACATTTTACAGAAAACAAAGGAGAGGATCTTGCTAATTATATAAAAAAAGAAGGATATTTGCAACTATAAAGAGAAAAGTGGTTGAACTGATTATACTTGTCTTTGGGAGGTTTAGTATAGATTTTAGGGAGTTACTTTAAAGATATGCAGTAAATGTTTGCTGCCTCAATTCGGGTGAGGGAGTTTTACCAAAAAGCAAGTCTCAAAGTGGCCTAGGTACAATGCAGGCCTGATTACCCACAGGAGAGCCTATCTATGGGCCTGGGTCCTGTGCATTGGACCTCACTTTCCACTGGCCTTTCTGAGTCGGAGCTGGGCCCACGCCATGCAAAACAGTCTCTTATAAGAAGTCAATCACATTTTTAGACTAACAATGATTATGTGAAAAAGAGAAAATTGAAACTCTGTCATATAATTGTTCAAAAGAAAATAAAATGATCAGGTCTAAAAGTTATATGTACTAAGTTTGTACACCTAACATTACAAAGTGGTGATGATAGAAATCAAAGACCTAAGTAAATCAGGAGACATTCCCTGTTCATAGATTGGAACATTTGTCATAGTAAACATGGCAATTATTCTTGTATCAGTTTGCAAGGGTTGCCATAATGAACTACCATAAATTGTGTGGCTTAAACAACAGAAATTTATTTTCTCATAGTTGTGGAGGTTAGAACTAGGAGGACAAGAAATCAGAAGAATTGGTTTCTTTGGAGGCTTCTCTCCTTAGCTTGGAAATGGCTGCCTTCTAGCTGTGTCCTCCCCTGGTCTCTCCTTGTACTGTCTGTATAGAAGTCTCTTTTTTTTAAGGACACAACTTATATTGACTTAGGGCCCAGCAGAATAACCTCATTTCAACATAATTACTCATATATACAGAAAAATTTGTATACTGATGTTTATAGCAGCTTCATTCATAATAGCCCCAAACAAGAAACCATATTCAATTGGTGAGTAGCTAAACTAACTGTGGTACATCCCTACCATGGAATACTAGAGAGCAAGAAAAAGGAATGAATATTGATTCACACAACACCCCTAGAGGATTCTCCAGAGAGTTATTCTGAGTGGAAAATGCCAATCCAAAAAGGCCACATTGGGTTATTCTTCCATTTATATAGTATTCTTTATATGAAAAAATATAGTAACAGAGAACATATTAATGGTTTTCATGGTTTAAGATTCGGGTGCCCGGGGAGGGAAATAAATGTGGTAATGAAGGGAGGAACAGGAGGAATCCATTCAGTGATAGAAATGTTCCATATCTTAAATACATCAATGTCAATATCCCAGCTTTGGTATTGTTATTTATTTATTTTTAGAGGGAGGGGGAGGGAGGGAGGGAAAATATAAGGAGAGATACACCAATCATTTGCCTATCTCATGCTCCTAACTGGGGAGCTGGCCTGCAACCCAGGCATATGCCCTGAGGTGGGAATTGAACCAGCAACCTTTCAGTTCACAGGCCAGCACTAAATCCACTGAACCCTACCAACCATGGCCTGATTATGATATTTTACTATACTAAAAGATGTTAATATGTTATAATGTCAAGATGTTACCATTGGAGAAGACTGGGTAAGACATAGTAACATCTTTTAGTATAGTGATCTCCATGCACAATTTTTTACAAGTAATTTCATGTGAAAATACAACTATCTAAAAAAAGGTTTAACTTAAGAATACACATGTAAGGCATATATAGCTTTCAAGTGTGGAATTCTACACTTATTCCACACTTGGACCTAGAACTCCCCACCTTTCTGGAGATTTTGATCCTTCTAGCAAGGAGTGATATATATAAAACATAAATATATATATATATATATATATATATATATTAACACATATGATATATGTAAAATATAAATGTATATAATAACACATATATAGGATATATAAACAATAAATGTACATAATAACATGTATAATCTTTAAGACATGAAATATAAATGTAGGCTAAAGAAAGTAGCTATCTATATACAAAGTTGATAATATTTTAGCAATTACATACTTCAATGAGGACCACATTTACACCTAAGGTTACAGAAAATTAAAACCAATTGGATTCAGTTTTCCTTGACATTTTTCTCCTATAGATTAACACAGATTTCAATTAAATCAGAAACCAAAAATCCTATTTTCTCTAAATAATATTCCACAGGTTGTTAGGTTCCTATAGCACCACTGACCTCAAACCTATATATCAACCACAACTTAAATATTTAATTTTTCTAGCTACCATTTTAGCCATAGCTCACAACCCTCAAAAACATAACAAACAAACAAAAAAAAAAAACACACAAGAAAATACCCAAAAGTATAAGATCTAGTCTTTACCTGTCTTTTGTAAATTCTCCTCTAGCTGCACAAATACCCATATTGTTCAGGCAAATAAGATATTACCTGCAACAAATTCAACTTTGTAGTCCATGGTGATGAAACTCAAAAAAAGCCACCTAATAAAAAAAATCTCTATATTTATACTCATTGCCAGAAATGTGTTTTTCCTCACCCTTATATCACCAATGTATTTGTATCAAACAGTTAAAATTTGTCCAGTTAGAATTTTGCCAACAGAATAAATTTATATTCTACAATTTCAATTTATTGTCATGATTTTATAATTTATCAGTAAACAATACCGAGCCTTAACATTTCCATTAATGTGTATTAGAAACCAGTTGTCCTTGCCCTCCCTATTTCCTGCCATCATGACAAGATTCCTGCAAATTGATAGATGTGTGTTGCCAATTTTATAAATATAAGAGGAATAAAACTTTAGCAAACACAGACAAAAACACACAAAAATACTTAATAAATATTTGCCTAATTTGATATTATGCAATCTTATGCCTCTTTTTACTGCAAATATATTTGCTTCAAAAAGTTTTAACAGAGGTTACAGAAAATGGGGCAAGATGGGGGGAGCAGAGTCCACTTCCCCCTACACATGGGAGAATAGCCTAGCCGATCTAAGGAGAAACAGAGCAAATAGCGAACAGTACCCTAGTATATATGAAGATAGGAGACCAAAAATTATAGAGGATATTGAAAAACCAGATGGTAAGGAGGGTGCTTCAGGACAATAAGGTATCTGGGACCGGTGCAGGGACCAGGGTGGCTGCAGACGCAGGCGCAGTCCCCACTGGGTCTGCCACAGGATTCTTGGGAGAGAGCCGGGCCAAGGGCTCCCTCCCCTGCCAACCAAGGATTGAGCAGAACCAGGAGAGACCTGACTGCTTGAAGTCACAGAGAGGGGAAAAAGGACTAAGTGGCAAACACACAGGGGCTGTGAGCACCCATGGAGTCTGTGGAAGCTGGCTGGGGACAGTTGAGAGTTGGGGCGTGACAGGCCCTGACCCCAATAGTTCCTGGTCTGGTTGGAGAGTTGGGCTGTGTGAGAGGCCAGGCCTCTGTAGGGAGTGGCAGGCTTGAGTAGGAAGAATATCTCGAAAAGAAAAAGTGAAAAAAGAGACATGTTTGGAGAATTCTCTTGAAGCAGCTGCTCCTGTGTCCTCCCCACTAAGCCTGCCAATGCTCCCAAGGCCCTGTGTGTACTCCCATAGCCCTGGGAAGGATGCGCACCTGAAGCTGAGGGACTGGAAGCATCCTGGCCTAGCATGCACACCTGTAACCCGGGGAGAGTACATTCTGCAGAGGCCCTGAGCCCACACCCCTAACCCCAGGGAAAGTGTGCTCTGAGGAAGGACTGGACCCCTCACTCAAAGCCCTGGGGGGAAACACCTGGCTAGCCCTAGGGAGAGTGCGCACCTAAACTGTGGAACCCGAGGGACCAGAGGCTGCTGGAGAGCTAGGCTGGAGGCTGACTGACTGTAGATCAAGATGGGAGAAAAGTGCAAAACCAATTGCCCCTCGGCCTGCTGCAGCCAGGAAGACCAGCAAAACTCATTTGGCCAGATTGAAGCCAGCAAGAGGCTTTTTTAAAGGAATTATTTATTTATTTATTTATTTTTTATTTTCAACTCCTTTTTCCTCTCTTTCCTTCTTTCTTGTTTTATTCCTCCTTCCTTTCTTTCCCATTTTATAGCTTCTTGACTCCTTCTTTTTTTTTTTAATCCCCACAAGTGAGACCAAAAAACCTGGAACTGTGAAAAGATCAGAGATGGACCCAAAGAGGGTTCATCCCAACAGCTGAGACAGTGAGAGAAATTGCTCTTTGCTACTACAGAGAACCTGCAAGTTATTGCTTATTTGTATTATTATTTTTCATTATTCTTACATCTTTTATTTTATTAGTATTTTTATATTCCTCTTCTGTTTAGTCTTCTTTGCTTGGCAGGTTAAATTGTATTGTTTGACAGATTTCCCTTGTTCTCTCTTTCATAGTGTATTGTTAATTTACTGGCCTTCATGTCACCTGTGTTCCATTAGCACACTACTCAAGGTCCTATACTCCCTATTCTTGTTATCCAGATCACATAGATTCTGTGATATGATTCTTCCTCCATTATTATTGTAAATAATAGCTGTTCCATACAACTATAAACGCTATACAGCACCACTTCCAGATATTAGCCCACTTCATGGTTTCCTGAACTCCATTACTGTATTGGTTAACTCCACTTTCTCACACACTACATCTATTTACTATCCTTTACTCTCACCTTACCTTTGAATCTGACATCCCAGAAGATAGCTGCTTATTAGATCCAACTCACAATCCTTCCCTCCCCAACAAGGGTCTTATCTTCTTTCCACCATTGTTAAAAAGTGACTACTAGGGGAGAATATCATGGTTAACACTATACATAGCCAAAGGATCTCCTATCTCTTCTATACATGATGGTACTGTAAATATCATAAAATAAACTCTTGCTGTCTTAAACCATTTTGCCTTCCCTCTCCAAATGATCATAAAAAAAGAGTAGGTGGAAGCTGTGAACACCAGGATACCTGCTGGAGAGGAAACCCTAAAACAAAGGAACCACCAACAGATAACAACAGAAGAAGGTGAAGGAGGGAGTGGAAGCCACACTAACCTCAATCCAGTACCTATCTGGAAATACAACTAAATAGTGGAGAAATTACTCAGAACAAACAACTGAACAAGCGCAAGATAGAATCCTCAAAACCTTGTACACATGGAAGAACCAGCTTCACCACAACTTGCCCACACCAGCATAACAGAATATAAGACATGTTGAGCCCTGGCTGGCATAGCTCAGTGGATTGAGCGTGGGCTGTGAACCAAAGTGTCACAGGTTTGATTCCAGTCAGGGTACATCCCTGGGTTGCAGGCCACAGCCCCCAGAAACCACATATTGATGTTTTTTTTTTCTCTCTCTATCTCCCTCCCTTCCCTCTCTAAAAATAAGTAAATAAAATCTTTAAAAAAGAAGACATGTTGGACAGAGTGACACTCAGTTAACCACCTGGGGGGAAGGACCCACCAAAGAAAGACCCAACAACAATTAAAACCCAGAGACAAACACAGAGCCAATATAAACAACATCCGAAGACCAGCCAGCTGAGAAGATCAAGGAGATGGCACCACCGAATCTCACAGGTATTCTACTATAGACGTTCATGCCATAAACCCAGGGAGGTAGAAAAGATCAATTTAAGAAGCTAAGGCTAAAAGGAAGGGTCTCAAAAACAATGGGAAGACAAAGAAATAATCCCAAAATGAAAGGAAAGGAGGAAGCCTCAGAAAGAATGCTAAATGAAATAGAGAAAACTCACCTATCAGATAGTAAGTTCAAAGCAATGGTTGCCAGGAAATTCAATGAGATCACAGAGAATTACCAGAAACTACAGGGAAACTACAATGCACTCACTGCAAACTATATAAACATAAAAAAGGAAATAGAAAATATCAACAAAGCCTAAGAGGAAATGAAGAATACAACTTCTGAACTGAAGAACAAAGTAGAAGGAATCAAAATCAGGATCAATGAAGCAGAAGATCGGATCAGTGAGCTGGAGGACAAGGTAGAAAAAAACACCCAGAAAGAGCAAGAAAAGGAAAAGAGACTCAGAAAGAATGTAGAGTGGTTAAGGAAAATACAGGAAAATATGAAATGTAATAATATCTGTATAATAGGGATACCAGAAGGAGAAGAAGATGAGCAAGGTATACAAAACCTGTTTGAAAAAGTAATCATGGAAACTTCCCTAACTCGATGAGAGAAAAAGTCACAGAAATTCAGGAAACACAGACAGTCCCAATCAAGAGGAACCCAAAGAGGCCCATCCAAATCACATCATAATTAAAATGGCAAAAATACAAGACAAAGAGAGAATCTTAAAAGCAGAAAGGGAGAAACAGTAAGTAGCATACAAGGGAGCCCCAATGAGATTAGCAGCTGACTTCTCAATGGAAACACTGCAAGCCAGAAGAGAATGGCAAGAAATATTCCAAGTAATGAGAACCAGAGGCCTGCAACAAAAACTACTTTACCCAGCAAGGCTCACAATAAAGATAATAGGCCAAATAAGGAACTTCCCAAACAAACAAAAAAAATCTAAAAGAGTACACCTTTACCAAACCAGCTCTGCAAGAGGTGCTAAAGGAACTGCTTTAAGGAAAGGAAGGAAAAGAAAGAGAGAGAGGAACATATGTAGAAAAATGGCAATGAATAAGTACCTATCCATAATAACCTTAAACATAAAAGGATTAAGTGCACCAATCAAAAGATATACAATAGCTGAATGGATAAGAAACCATGACATGCATATGCTGCCTACAAGAGACCCACCTCAGGACAAAAGTCCCAAACAGAGTGAAAGTGAAGGGCAGGAAACAAATTTTCCAAGCAAATGTATAGGGAAAAAAAGCCAGAGTAGCAATACTCATACCAGACAAAATAGACTTCAAAACAGGGGCCATAAAGGGATACCCAGAAGGTCCCTTCATAATACTCAAGGGAAGAATCCACCAAGAAGACATAAACATTGTATATATATATATATATATATATATATATATGCACCCAACATAGGAGCACCCCAATGCATAAAGAAAATCTTAGAGGACTTCAAGAAAGATATTGATAGCAACACAATTAGAGTAGGGGATTTTAACACCCCACTGTTTAAAATGGACAGATCTTCCAAACTAAATATCAACAAAGATATTGTGGCATTGAACAATGCCCTAAAAGAAATGGACTTAACTCATATATTTAGAGCCCTTCATCCCAAAGAAGCAAAATACACATTCTTTTCAAATGTACATGGAACATTTTCAAAGATAGACCACCTGATAGGACACAAAACAAACCTCAACAAATTGAAGAAAATTGAAATTATATCAAGCATTTTCTCCAACCACAAAGGACTGAAAATAGAAACCAGCCCCAAGAGAAAAACCCAAAACACTCAAAATCAAATCATGGAGATTGAATAGCATGGGTCAAGAATGAAATTAGGAAATAAATCAAGAAGTTTCTAGAAACAAATGAAAATGAACTCACAAGAACTCAAAACTTATGGGACACAGCAAAGGCAGGCCTGAGAGGGAAGTTCATAGTGATACAGGCCTACCTAAAAATGATAGAAACTTTTCAAACAAGTAACCTAACCCTACAACTACAAGAACTTGAGAAAGAACAACAAAGACAATCCAGAGCAAGTAGAAGGAGGGAAATAGATAATATCAGAGCAGAATTAAATGACATAGAGACTAAAACACAATTCTAAGGATGAATGATTCCAGGAGCTGGTTCTTTCAAAAGAGAAACAAAATCAACAAGCCTTTAAGCAGGCTAATCAAGAAAAAAAGAGAGAAGACTCAAATAAACACAATCAGAAATGAAAGAGGAGAGATTACAACTGACACCACAGAAATGCAAAGGATTGTAAGAAATTACCATGAAGAACTATATGCCAAGAAGTTTGAAAACCTAGGTGAAATGGACAAATTTCTAGAAAACTATAATCTTCCAAAACTCAATGAAGAAGAAGCAGAAAGCCTGAACAAACCAATAAAGCTGAATGAAACTTAAATTGAAGCAGTAATTAAAAAATTCCCAACATACAAAAGCCCTAGACTAGATGGTTTCACAGGAGAATTCTACAAATCATTTAAGGAAGAGCTAACCCCTATCCTTCACAGACTATTCCAAAAAATCGAAAATGCTGGAAGACTCCCAAACTCCTTTTATGAAGCCAGCATCATCCTAATGCCAAAATCATATGAAGAGACAACAAAGAAAGAAAACTTTAGTCAATATCACTGATGAACATAGATGCTAAATTCCTCAATAAAATACTAGAAAAATGCATCCAACAATATATTAAAAAGATCATACACCATGATCAAGTGGGATTTATCCCAGGGATGCAAGGATGGTACAATATTCAGAAATCAACAAATGTAATGCATCACAAAAACAAAAGCAAAGACAAAAAGCACATACTCATACTAATAGATAGGGAAAAGCACTTTATAAGGTATAGCACCCATTTATGATAAAACAGTAAGCAAAGTGGGAATAGAAGGAACATTCCTCAACATAATAAAGGCCATATATGAGAGACCTACAGCCAACATCATACTCAGTGGGCAAAAACTAAAACTTTTTCACTAAGATCAGGAACAAGACAAGGTTGTCCACTTTTCACCACTTCTATTCAACATAGTATTGGAAGTTTTAGCCACCACAATGAGACAAGAAAAGGAAATTAAAGGCATTCCAATCAAAAAGGAGGAAACAAAACTGTCATTGTTTGCAGATGATATGATAGTGTACAGAAAAAATCCAATAGACTCCACTAAAAAACTGCTTGACCTAACAAATGAATTTGGTAAGACAGTAGGATACAGTCAATATCCAGAAATCAAAGGCATTTTTGTATACCAACAATGAAAGAGCAGAAGCAGAAATCAAGAAAAAAATCCCATTTGATATAGCAAAAAGAATAATAAAATACCTAGGAATAAACCTAACCAAGAAGGTAAAAGACCTGTATGCAGAAAACTACACAACACTGAAGAAAGAAATCAAGGAAGACACAAACATATGGAAAGAGATACCGTGTTCATGGCTGGAAAGAATTAACATCATCAAAATGTCCAAACTACCCAAAGCAATTTACAGATTCAATGCAATACCTACTAAAACTACCAATGGCATATTTCACAGACATAGAACAAACACTTCAAAAATATATATGGAACTATAAATGCCCCGGAATAGCTGCTGCAATTTTGAGAAAGAAGAACAAAGTAGGAGGGATCTCAATACTTGATACAAAACTGTATTATAAGGCCACTGTAATCAAAACAGCCTGGTACTGGCACATGGACCAAAGGAACAGAACAGAGAGCCCCCAAATAAACCAAAGTCTCTATGGTGAATTAATATTCAACAAAGGGGGCAGCAACATAAAATGTAGCAAAAATAGCCTCTTCAACAAATGGTGTTGGGAGAGCTAGACAGCTACATGCAAAAAAATGAAACTCCAGCACCAACCTACACCATACACAAAAATAAATTCAAGGTGGATAAAATATTTAAATATGAGTCATGACTTTGTTAAAGTTTTAGAGGAGGACATAGGCAGGAAAAACTCAGATATTTCATTCAACAATATTTTCACTGATATGTCCCCTAGAGCAAGGGGCATAAAGGAAACAATAAACAAATGGGACCTCATCAAAATAAAAAGTTTCTGTACAGCTAAAGAAAGCAGCATTAAAATAAAGAGAGAACCAGCCATATGGGAAAACATGTTTGCCAATGACACCTCAGACAAAGGTTTAATCTCCAAAATATATAAAGAACTCACATGACTCCACTCTAAGAAGACAAGCGACCCAATTAAAAAATGGGCAAAGGTCTTGAACAGATACTTCTCCAAGGAGGACATACAGAGGATCCAGAGACACATGAGAAGATGCTCAGTATCTCTAGCTATCAGAGATATGCAAATTGAAAGCACAATGAGATTCCACTTCACACCAGTCAGAATGGCCATCATAAACAAAGCAACAAACAACAAGTATTGGAGATGTGAGAAAACGGAATCCTAGTGCTCTGTTGGTGGGATTGCAGACTAGTGCAACCACTATGGAAAACAGTCTGGAATTTCCTCAGTAATCTGAAAGTGGATCTGCCTTTTGACCCAGCAATTCCACTGCTAGGATTGTGTCCCAAGAACCCTGAAACACCAATCCAAAAGAACCTATGTGCCCCGATGTTCATGGCAGCACATTTTACAACAGCTAGATGCTGGAAGCAACCTAGATGTCCATCAGTAAATGCATGGATCAAAAAACTATGGTACATTTACACAGTGGAATTCCACACAGCAGAGAGAAAGAAGGAGCTCCTACCCTTTGCATCAACATGGATGGAACTGGTAAGCATTATGCTGAGCAAAATAAACCAGGCGGTGAAAGGCAAATACCATATGACCTCCTCTTCTCAGGCACCTAATCAACAAAACAAACAAACAAATAAGCAAAATACAACCAAAGACACTGAAATAGAGAACAAACTGTCAGTATTC
Source organism: Phyllostomus discolor (assembly GCF_004126475.2). Classification (NCBI taxonomy): domain Eukaryota; kingdom Metazoa; phylum Chordata; class Mammalia; order Chiroptera; family Phyllostomidae; genus Phyllostomus; species Phyllostomus discolor. The sequence continues at coordinate 47,685,937 of NC_050198.1, forward strand.
AGAGGGGAGAGGTGAGGGAATTTCAGAGGAAGTATGGAAGGGTTTGAAGGAACTCCTATAAAGGAAAGATGGACAATAACAAGGTTGGGGTGGAGATGGGAGGGAGGTGGGGAGGACTAGGTGGTTGAGCTGGGGTGGGGTAAATGGCAGAGAACTGTACTCGAACAATAATTATAATTTAAAACAGTTTTAATAATCATAGTCATATGTAGTACTATTATAACAATTTATTCAAATCAGTATATAAAATTAATTATTATTATTGCATTTATTCTGTTCAATGGTAAAGATATGATATCCTAGTTTATTACAGTTCTTAAAAGTCATTATTCAATAATTCAGAAACAAAGAAAAGTTATCATGATAATTAATGTTGAACACAAAGGTGTTTTGTTATCAAATTGCTTTAAATTCTTATTAAGTCTTTTCAAAATGGGTAGTTTTTCTGAGATTTTCAAATATATTAAGTTTTCTTCATTGTATACAGCAACACCTAAATAAACAGAAGAAACAATAAATTATAACCGGAACAAATTGATGCTCAGTAAATTAACTGTGGAAAAAAATGAACACATTCAAATCAAAATCCATCTTGACACATAGATAAATATTACATTCAGACACAGATATTTCCACTTATTGACACACATTAAAAATTCCACAAAAGTACAAATTATTTATTGACCCTTCTATTCAAACTATCTTTCCTCTCTTGCAGGACATGAAGGCTATGATCTTACAAGTATGGAACTATAATAACAAGGCCAGATGAATAATTTTAATATTCATGTAATAGTGGCAATTTCCTCCCATGCTTTTGTACAAACAAAAATAATTGCTTTTCACAAAATAATAATCTCCATTTTCACTGGTAATCTCCATTTTCACTGGTAGGTATTAAAAATCTTCATGCTCATGATTATTGCTATTTATCATTTCTAAATTTGAAGAAATCAATCCCCAACTTGTTAGTGCCTCAGTTCAAGTTAACATTTCCCATGTTCTATAATTCTAGGGCTTGTGCAGTTGTTAGTCAAGATTTTCAGATTAGCTGTCATGATTCCTATGCTTTCCTCCTCATGAAAAATACATATTTTCCTATTTCAGAAATTCCTCTTTTCAGCAGCTTCCATTTTATAGTTCTGACAGTATATGTGCATACTGGTGTGCCCAGTGTTGAAGTCAGGCTGTCCGGTTTATTTCTTCTAATTTATTCCTTCTTCATTTATTTCTTCTAATTTGGTGGTGTCCTGATAGTAATACATTTTAATGTTTAGATGCAATATATTCCATATCTATTTAAAATTAAAGCATATGTATACATACATATGACAATTATAAGCTTAAAATTTATCTGCTTTGCCATATAAAGTGAACTGTTTAAAATATTAAATGTAGAAAATCTGGTTTTTGAACTGAATCTAAATATAGAGTTTGTAGGTTTAAAGTAATCCTTGCCCATGGTTTGCTTTACTAAGTTTCCAAATATCTAAGTCATATTTAACTTTACATGGGATTTCTCAGACTAATGACCTCCAATTTATCACTCTCAACTCCTTGGGTCGTTTCTGGCTTTTAGTAGTTGGTAAAAGCTCATCACTAAGTGAAATGGAGCCATGCTGCCTGGCACTTTGCTTGCTCTAGGGTTTTCTCTCTCTCTCTCCCTCCCCACCCTCCTTTCTCATCACTGCATGAAGTGACACCTTCACAGCATACTGTACTAAGCATTAGAAATCATCACCTTATTCTCTACCCATAGATTTCCTCAGACCACCTTACTACCAGATTTTTTCAGAATCAGGGGAAATCTATTTAATGTCATTCATTCATCAGTTTTGACCACTCACCATATGTTAGGTGCCATGTTAGACAATGGGAATAATGCAGGAAAACAGGGAAAGAAAGGAGACATAGCTATGGAATGTACAAACTAGTTGGCAAGGTAAAGGCAAAACAGGAGCAAAGAGCATGCTCATTTTGGAAACTGTCATTCATGAGGCACAGATACTTTTGAAGTAAAAGGGAAAGGGCAATGAATGGAAAAATGCTGCTCCTAGTCATTAGCAAAAAGCAAGGAGCAAAAAAGAAAATTTAAACCACATACTGGCCAACCTATATAGTTTTGCAGTATTTAATTACAAAATATAGTTAGAATTACAACTTTTTGCATTGTTTGGTGATGAGTGTTCCCCAAGAGTCTTCCAGACAAGTTTTAATATTGTCCTGTCAATATTTAAGAATACCAGATGAAAGCGATTTCTCTTTAAATGATACTGGAGTGATTTATGTAAGTACAGGGAGTCCATTCTTCAATGTGTGATTCTCTACCCAGATGTTATCACACAATATCTTCCACTAAGCAATCATGATGATTTCACATACAATATTTAATTTACCACAATAGAACTATACTAACTCAAGCCTTTTTCTAATGGCCATAATTTCTTTCCAGACAACAATATATTTATAATTCATTTGCAAGTCCTCAACCAAACTAGAATTCTAGAGGATTTGAGGTGAGATAAAGGCCCCCCTTCGCCACTGGCATGTAGTCTATGCAGTCAATCATCTGTGTACAATAGTGGATTCTAGGTTATTTGTTAAGGAAATACATTATCTATTGTAGTGGCCTTTATTTTTATTTAGAGGAAATACTTTCCAAAATCAAAAACCATGCAAACTATAAACAACCATATTAATGGACTGAAGCAAGTAAGCATCATTTTTAAAAGATTTTAAAATTATTTATAATATTTTATCTTTCTAAAGTAGGGATATTTGTAATAATTACCTAAATACTCAATGTGATTCCTTTGAGAAGGTAAGTGTATTAAATTTGTTCCTCTGTTCACTTGAGTCAATAAATCTGTTCATCAGAAATAAGTCTGGTAGCTAAAACTCCTATGGAAGTTATAAAAGGGTTAGTTGTTACCAAAATATATCATAGGATCACCTATGTATGAAGAATATTAACCAACTGCTTAAATATGTTAATGAGAATTTGAAAGGATTTGAGGACTGGAAGTAGAGAGAACTAAAATTGTTGACGAGTAACTCCATGAAGCACTAGACTGCAATCACTGAATTATATCTTCACACTCATAAAAATATCATTAATTAAGAACATACTATTTCCCAGGTTTCTGTGAACAATTTTGCATGCATTAATTCATTTAATCCTCACCTAGTAATACATATGATTTTTTTCATATTTTGAAGATGAAGAAACTAATATTTAGAGAAGTTAAGTAAGTGTCTGAAGCTTCAAAACTTAACAATGGCAGAACTAATTATTAAACTCAGGGCAAATAAACACCAAAACCCTCATTTTTTCCTTTTCTTCTGTTTATTGTATAATTAGCATGCAAGTAATTACACATGGTTAAAGTTACAAATTGAAACTATCACCACAGTCAAGATAATCAACATATCTTCAGCCTCAAAAGTTTCCTCCAGAGCCTTTGTACTTCCCTGCATCTCACTGTCACCCCATTCTTAATTACAGCTTCATGTTACATATCACTTAGAACATATGTTGGTGTTTAGTTAAATTCCTCTTTGGAATTTAATTATTCCATTAGAATGGAATATATGCTTATAGGCTAAGTCTTCATCTGTTTCATAATTTTATCTTCATTTCTTTTGAATAATTCCTTATGTTAACTCCCTTTTACTACAGATTTACTCCTTTTAGTGAAGAATGAATATTGTTTAACCCGGGCTCCAGAAATATGTTTCGGATAAAGGATTTGGGAATATACCCAGAAAATATACATCTACCCTCATATTTTCCGTCAACCTGGGAATTTTCAGGGATTCCATCATAAGTCATTCAGCGGATTCAAGGTTGTCCTAACTATTATGAAAAAGCTTATAGGCTTCAGAAATAAACATGTGATAAATAGAATCTCCCTGATTTCTTTGTGTAACAAATAGTAAATATATATAAAATATCTCCTAAATTTGTATACCTAGAGTTCATTCTCAAAATGAAACAATTCTCTTATTTTTGTAAATGCAATACCTAAATAAGGTATCACCTTTCTAAATAAGTGATTTAGGAATGACATTCTTAAATAAGTGATATATTAAGATCTAGGACATTGATACTTAGTGTTCATCTAGATCAGAGGTCAGGAACTGGCAGCCCTTTATTTGACTTCTTCCTGCAGGTAAGTTTCATTTTAGTATAGCCAATGATTTTTAGGTTCCATCTTTGCCATATTTTCTACCACTCTCCATTTTTTTCAATCTACCTATCTTACTCACCAGCACTACCTACCTTGTCCTTAAAAGCGCTGGAGTTTGTGACAGGCCTCACAACTTATGTGTGCAAAAGAGATAACCTTGATATTGACCTGATAAAGTCACTGGTTTGTTATCACCATGTGCTTACAAAATTACTGCAGTCCCATAGAAAAATGCATGCCTTCTCTCAAAGTACTTTCCAGAAGTCCCCAGGAGTTGTCTCCCATGTAATTGTGAATAAATCTATTTCCATCATGCACTGCTGCAACTGTTCTTGGCTTTCACCAAGCATGTATACTCATATATCCACCACTACCTGCCTCCATTCACTGTATCTGCTGGCAATCTATCATCTCCCACTGGTCTTCCATCATCTCCCATCAGGCATTCATCATCAGCATCTGCTACTGGGTATACATCATCATTTGCTGTACATTTGATGAGTACCATCATGTTTGTTGGGTATAAACAGTCTTCCACCAGGCATTGTGGTCTCTGTTGATGCTCTGCCATTTCGCCATGAGTACCTTCAATGAGATGCTGCTTACCTGTCTTGGTTGTTTTTACTTGGTGCCGCCAAAGCTATAATCCCTCAAGATATCACATGGTGTTGTATTTTCTCCAGTCTTCGCTGTACTTATGATCCTTGCAAAAATTAAGAACATGCAACTACACAACTGTGGCATGTTTTGTTATCTAAACATTAAAAAGCAATGCTTGTCCCTGCTCCCTTCACAAAATTCCTCTGTAAAACAGCTTTTTTATTTTCTTTTACTTTTTTACTTATAATTTTCTTCCTAGGGCTTATACATCCTATAGATCTGATTTAAAGTCTCTTTACTGATGCCTTAATTCTTGTTCTCAGCACTCCAAACAAAAAACTTCCCTCTGAAAGGCTAAGCAGTGACCTTGTCACTCTTGTTTACTTGCATAAACTGAGTATTTATCCCTGTCTCTGACATTTTTAATGAATAAATAAAAGCATCATTACTTCTTATAAATCCATTTATGAGATTAGATACTTGGGATTTCCTAGCTCCATACGTCTAGACCTGTGAATCTTTACTTTTTGGTTCAAATGTCTTCTCCCAATATTTTCTTTCTCTCTTTCAATACACAAAATTTCACTGCAAGCTCTTTACAACAAGAGAAAAATCCTTTTCTAGGTAATTTTCAACTCTAAGTATAAAAAGGAAAAATGGCACTCAGTATATTTACAGAAAATTACTATAGAGTGACATATATTAAGACTACAGTCCAGCGTTCCTGGTTCTGTTCTTATCCCTAGAGTATGGTATCTAGTCATTCTTTGCACCTTATCTCTCTTCTCTCTTCCTTAAAAGTATGCATCTTTTGAAAATTATCAGTTTAATCTCTCAATAAATTCACAAAATAAATTTATAGTATAATTTTAGTTAACTTTCCAGTTGTGCCTATAAAAGGCATTTTACTACAGCAAATAGGCAGCACTGTCTTAGTTAAATAATAAAAACAGCTAACTAGCCCTGACTGATGTGGCTCAGTGGATTGAGTGTGGGCCTGGGAACCAAAGGGTCACTGGTTCAATTCCCAGTCAGGGCACACAGCTGGGTTTCGGACCAGGTCCCCAGTAGGGGGTACACAAGAGGCAACCACACGTTGATGCTTCTCTCCTTCTCTTTCTGTCTTCCTTCCCCCTCTCTAAAATAACTAAATAAAATCTTAAAAAAAAAACCCAGCTAACTAAATGCTTGCTTAGTGCCAAGCCCTGATGATAAGGAAGGTGATAATAACAATAATTATATTTTCTAATCTTAACTGGACACTGTTAGGGAGTGAAATTTTTCTTCTACCCTCTTAAATTCAGTGCCAGGGACCTGAAAATTAAATTACCAAGAGACAAGTTAAAAGGAGAATTTATTACTTATAAATACCAAGGCCTTCATAAAAAAGAAATAAAGACCCAGAGAAACAGACACAGGGAGTTATATACCATTTTAACAAAGAGCAATAATAGTGGAGAAGTGACAAGACAAAGGAAAGGGGTTTTGGCTTCGAGGGGTGGTAAATTGTGAGAAGGTGGATATATTGGGGAAACTAACAGAAAATAAAGGTTTGTTATGCAGGCTCAATCTTACATAGTGTCAGGGGTGATAAGTGTGTCTCTCTTACTGGTATTCAGAGGAAGACACTTTCACAAAGGGAAATATATACCCTACCTGTAAAGAGAAATGTGGTGAGTAGAAAGTTTTTCAGTAGCTGCTGTTTCTCTACTGCCTTCAGGTAAAAATAATCCTTATGTCAAAGTGGAATATTTTGGGGCAGTAGCAGCATATACTCTGTGTCTGTTACCACATTTAACCATCACAACCAACATGCAGGGAGAATTTCACATATTTTTTTTTTCACTTTAGAGATGAGGCAAACTGAAGCACAAAATTTTACCTGGTTTAGAGCCATAAAAGGCTAATATTCATTCTCACTTAGATCACTGATATTAAAAGCCTCACTTTCCCAGCTAGTTAGATTGGTATTGCTGCCACTGATCCATGGAAATGTGGAATATGCTGTGTTCTTGTAATTTTCCCAAACCCTACAATGATACTAATAGTTAACAGTTATTGTAAACTTGCTATTGCTACACATGATCCTAGCTGATAGACACTATTAGAATCATGGCTTTTCTCAAAGTAATTTAATTTCTGTGTATTTCAGACTTTATTAACACCCTTTTAAGACACTGGGTGTATAGGCCTAGCTTTCAGTGCTTTTGTGGCAATGAGATTAGAAAATGGAATTAAGAAAAAGTTGGGGAGGGACATGTAATATTTTCAAACAGTTGAAGGACCTTATGCTAAATGGTCGCACAAGATGAAGGCAAAGTAAATAATAAAAGGTACATAAAGAAGCCAATTATGCTTTAATAAAAATGCTCTTTATTGATGAAAAGCTGTCTTTCAAGGAGAGAAGCCTCCACATTATTGGATGTTATACAAAAAAATTGCTTTTAAAAATATTTTATGTATTTATTTTTAGAGATGGGGAGGAAGGGAGGGAGAAAGAAAGGGAGAGAGATATCAATGCGCAGGAGAAACATCAATCGGCTGCTTCCTGCACACACCCCAACCAGGGACCGAACCCACAACCCAGCAATGTGTCCTGACTGAGAATCAAACTAGCAACCTTCTCTCTGCTGGATAACGCCCAACCAACTGAGCCACATGGGTCAGGGCCAAAAAATTTCTGCTTTGAATAGGATGTTGAACTACATATTTTTCAGGTTTACTTATATCTTTCAGGTCTTATAATTAAGTTTCCTACTGATGTTACTTTGAAAGAGGTGCTTGGAGTCTGGAATTTTCATTATGGAGGTGGAAGTAAAGTTGTGCCCCCTTATCTGCAGTTTCACATTCTGTAGTTTCAGTTACCTGCGGTCAACTGTGGTCCAAAAGTATTAAATGGAAATTTCCAGAAGTAAACCATAAATACTTTTTAAAATTTTATTTATTTATTTTAGAGAGTGGGGAAAGGAGGGAGAAACATGATGTGAGAGAGAAATGTTCCCCGACCGAGACTGAGCCTGCAACCCAGGCATGTGCCCTGACTGGGAATCCAACCTGTTACCTTTTGCTTTGCTGGAAGATGCCCAACCCACTGCACCACACAGGTTAGGGCTACAATTGCTAGGTTTAAGTTTTGGGCCATTCTGAGTAGTGTCATGAAATCTTCCTTCTCTGGACAGGAATCATCCAACTTCCAGTATGTGCACACTGTATATACTTCTCACCCATTCATTACTTAGTAACTGTCTCTGTTACCAAATCAACTGTCAAGATATTGCACATTTGTGTAACCCTTTTGTTACTTAAAATGATCCCAAAACATAAGAGTAGTGATGCTGTCCATTTGAATATGACAAAATAGAAGCTATAAAGTGCTTACTTTAAGTAAAATTTATCAGTAACATATAGGGAAACTGTAGTCCATATAGAATTAGCTACTCTCCATAGTTTCTGGTATCCACCAATGGTCTTGGGACATATCCCTTGCAGATAAGACGGGACCAGCGTATTGTACCTTTGTGAATGACAAGGACATGCAATGTAAAATTACTATCTTATACAATAGGGTTACATTTCACATGAGCTTTTTTGTGCCTATGCCCTTTATAATCAATTTGATTAGTCCCAGTAAGAGACCCTAGATGGAAAATGTACTCATTAATTATATATTATTTTAATAACTTAGAAGACCTTTCATCTCTTGTTGCCATCTTAGTGAACATAAAAGAAAATTTGTATAGAATGAATGAACTGTATATAAGTGGCGGACTCCGGCCAGCAGAGTTCCACCTTGTTGTGGCTGAAAGAGAAAATAAATGCACAGGTGACAGCAATCCTATGGAGAAAAAGGGAAAGGCATGGCTACTTTCTCAAGGGGAGAGTGTCCATGAATGCCTTGGCCACTCTCTCAAAAGGAGAGCGTGCCGACCCTTGCCTAGACAGGCTTTTAATGTTTTTCTTGGGGCTTACATCAGAGAAAGATTTATTATGTATTACATAGAATATTGTTGTCTACATGTTAGGTACAATCAAGGAAATGAAAATAACATACAGAGGGGAATGGCAGCGAGCTGATTAGCTCTGTCCTTGGGTGAATTCATGCAGGCTTTGGAAATTACCTTGAAGATAGACGATAGACATTTGTTATTTTAGAGCAGGGTGATAGAGTTTTAGCAAGAGCAAGCCATAACAGTCAGTGTGCATTTTCTAGGCCTGATTACCACGGGAAAACTCGGTTTGAAGGTCTGGCTCCTGCCTACCACTTTGCTTCTGTAGGTTTTCCATACAGTACTGAGTCATATTTGCCAGACTGAAACAAACCAGTCCCTTGCATATATACATAACCCTCACTCTTAAACATTATAAAATGATTAAGAATAGCCTATTTAGCCTTTATGTCAAAAGGCAATCTTGAAAGTTGTCTTTTATATGCTAAATAGAATATCTTACTACTATGAAGCTTAACTGTCCTAATTTATCTCTATATACTCCCAACACAGGGCTTGCACTGTGTAGTATCTAGGTCCTTGGACTAAGAGTTAAGAGTTTCTTTGATTCTTTTTCTCCTTAGTCAAAATCCTATATTCCAAGTGCTCAAATTTGTGTTCCAAATAAAAGATCAAAAATCTAAAATCAGCCCTGACTGGACACTTTAGTTATTTAGAGCATCATCCAGATATGCCAAGATTGCGGGTTCAATCTCTGATCAGTACACATACTGAGGTTGTGGGTTTGATCCCCATTCAGAGTGCTGTGGGAAGCAACCAATCAATGTTTCTTTCCTACATTGATGTCTGTCTGTCTGCCTCTCTAAAAATCAATAATTTTTTAAAAATCTAAAATCTTTATGTTCTAATTTTTCCACATTCAAAATATAGCAAAAGCAAGCTGCTTACCTTTTTTTCACATAATACTAAGTTCAAAAAGTACAATTTATGATTTGTTCCTTCATGACTTGGTGCCATTTTATTTATTTTAAATAAGTCAACGTGCAAAACAGGCACAAAAAGATTTTTTTTTCAGTGTGGATTTTTTTCACCGAAAAACATTTAGTAAAAAATAGGTGGAGATAAAATTTTAATTACCAGCCCATTTATCTATACTTTTGTTCTTTGCTTACATGTTCAGGGTCTTTATGGAAGTATGTGCAGTTACAAATTAACCCAAAGCCATTATAATTTTATCGCTATTTTCTATATAATTGTATAATCACAGCATCTGTGGATTTTAACCATATTCAGAATGAAGCAGAAAATGTATTCTGAATTAGTACTTGGAAAGCACATAGAATAACTAGGTTGGGCCATCTTCTGTAGAGGAAAAGATTTCCTTATTTTAAATCAAGGTCATTTTTGGAACCCAAAAGAATTCCACTAGCTAATAATAAAGCATATATTCTCCTCAGAATTACACAGGAAAAAACCTTGAAGTGGAACGCAAAGAAAGACATTTCATTTTTATTAAGCACTTATTTATTTTTCTTATTTTCCTTCACCTTATCTCGTATATTCTCAGCTTAATATCTCCCTCATATTTCTATGGAAAAATAACTTTATAGCATTCCTGTTTTCAAAACAAGTACAGAGATGAAAGCTAAATATGTGCTATTGAACTAATAGTTAAAGCTAATTCATGTATTTAATTTCAAATGGAAAATGTATTGAAAATAGAGAATAGATGAATAATAAAAAGTAAATACCATATATTCTTAGAAATATTTCTTATGATGGGAGAGGGTTAAGTCTCTAATTTTCAACTCCTAAAAAACCCTAAGATTATAATTATAAAGTCTGTATATACATGAATTTCACCAGGGTGGCACATATAAACCATTGTAATCAACCCCTGTGCTCTCTTAAAGAAAAAATGGAGTAAAAAATAAAGATAACAAACTATTTCCACTACACATTGTGATATATGCTGATCTGTTACCAATAAAAAGGAATACATATCTATATAAGCTAAATATATAAGAGTTATTTATATACATGTTTGAATTTTGACAGTTTCACAACCTTGGCTACAATTTTGGCTAAGAAATATTGTGTTTTAACTGGATCTTTTTCATCAAATGATTCTCTTTTTTTATTTTAATCATTGTTCAAGTACAGTATTCTCCCTTTTACTCCCAATCCAGCCCACCAACCCAACCCTCCCCAATTCCCTCCCATTACTAACCGCCCCCAAGTTTTTGTCCATGTGTCCTTTAAATTTGTTCCTATAAACCCTTCCCATTCTCCCCTGAAAATCCCTGTTCTCTCCGCTCTGTTAACTGTCAGCCTGTCCTCTATTTCAGTGTCTTTGGTGATATTTTGCTTGTTTCTTTGTTTTGTTGTTTAGGTTCCTGTTAAAGGTGAGATCGTATGGTATATTTCTTTCACTTCCTGCCTTATTTCCTTTAGCATAATGGTTTCCAGCTCCATCCAAGCTGTTGCAAAGGGGAGGAGCTCCATCTTTCTTTCTGCTCCATAGAATTCCATTGTGTAAATATACCATAGTTTTTTGATCCATTCATTTACTGATGGGCATCTAGGTTGCTTCCAGCATCTAGCTATTGTAAATTGTGCTGCTATGAATATCGGGGGGCAAAGGTTCTTTTGTATTGGTGTTTTAGTGTTTTTAGGATATAGTCCCAGCAGTGGAATCGCTGGGTCAAAAGGCAGATCCATTTTTACTTTTCTGAGGCAGTTCCATACTGCTTTCCATAGTGGTCGTAGCAGTCTGCAGTCCCACCAACAGTGCACTAGGGTCCCCTTTTCTCCACAACTTCTCCAACACTTGTTGTTTGTTGTTTGTTTATGATGGCCATTCTGACTGGTGTGAAGTGGTATCCCATTGTGGTTTTAATTTGCATCTCTCTGATAGCTAGCAATATTGAACATTTCATGTGTCTTCAGATTTCTCTATGTCCTCCTTGGAGAAGTGTCTAAGTCCTTTGCTCATTTTTTAATTGGGTTGCTTGTCTTCTTAGAGTGGAGTCATGTAAGTTCTTTATATATTTTGGAGATTAAACCCTTGTTTGAGGTATCATTGGCAAATATGTTTTCCCATACAGTTGGTTCTCTTTTTATTCTGATACTGTTTTCTTTAGCTCTACAGAAGCTTTTTTTTTTTTTTAATGAGGTCCCATTTGCTTATTCTTTCCTTTACGCTCCTTGCCCTAGGGGACATGTCAGTAAAAAGTTTCTGTGTGAAATATCTGAGATTTTCCAACCTACATTCTTCTCTAGGACTTTAATGGTGTCACAGTTTATATTTAAGTCTTTTATCCACCTTGAATTTATTTTTGTATAAGGTGTAAGTTGGTGCTCGAGTTTCATTTTTTTGCATGTAGCTGTCCAGTTCTCCCAACACCATTTGTTGAAGAGGCTATTTTTACTTCATTTTATGTTGCTGTCTCCTTTGTCAAATATTAATTGACTGTAGAGACTTGGGTTTATTTCTGGGCTCTCTGTTCTGATCCATTGGTCCATGTGCCTGTTTTTATGCCAGTACCAGGCTGTTTTGATTACAGTGGCCTTGTAGTATAGTTTAGTGTCGGGTATTGTGATGCCTCCTACTTTATTCTTCTTTCTCAAAATTGCAGCAGATTTCAGGGTTGTATATGGTTCCATATAAATTTTTGAAGTGTTTGTTCTATGTCTGTGAAATAAGCCATTGGTACTTTAATAGGTATTGCATTGAATGTGTAAATTGCTCTGGGTAGTATGGACATTTTGATGATAGTAATTCTTCCAATACATGAACTCAATATATGTTTCCATTTGTTTGTGTCTTCCTTAATTTGTTTTCTCAGTGTTATGTAGTTTTCTGAATACATGTCTTTTATGTCTTTGGTTAGGTTTATTCCTAGGTATTTTATTTTTCTTTCTGCTATGTGAAATGGGATTTTTTTCTTGATTTCTACCTCTGCTGTTTCATTGTTGGTGTACAGAAATTCCTGTGGTTTCTGGATATTGACTTTGTACCCCATTGTTTTGCCAAATTCATTTATTAAGTCAAGCAGTTTTTTGGTGGAGTCTATAGGATTTTCTATGTAAACTATCATGTCATCTGCAAACAGTGACAGATTTCTTTCCTCCTTTCTAATTTGGACGCCTTTTATTTCTTTTTTTTGTCTGATCACTTTGGCTAAAACTTCCAGTACTATATTGAATAGAAGTGGTGAAAGTGGACAGCCTTGTCTTATTCCTGATCTTAGTGGAAAAGCTTTTAATTTTTGCCCATTGAGTATGATGTTGACTGTAGGTCTCTCATATATGGCTTTTATTATGTTGAGGAATGCTCCCTCTATTTCCACTTTGCCAAGTGTTTTTATCATAAATGGGTGCTGTACCTTATCAAATGCTTTTCTGCATCTATTGATATGATCATGTGGTTTTTGTATTTGCTTTTGTTTATGTGATGTATTACATTTACTGATTTGCATACATTGTACCATCCCTGCATCCCTGGAATGAATCCCACCTTGTCATGATGTATGATCTTTTTAATGTATTGTTGGATGTGGTTTGCCAGTATTTTGTTGAGGATTTTAGTGTCAATGTTCATCAGTGATATTGCTCTGAAGTTTTCTTTCTTTGTTGTGTCTTTATCTGGTTTTGGAATTAGGATGATGTTGGCTTCATAAAAAGAGTTTGGGAGTCTTCCAGTACTTTGGATTTTTTGGAATAGTCTGTGAAGGATAGGGGTTAGCTCTTTCTTAAATGCTTTGTAGAATTCTCCTGTGAAACCATCTGGTCCAGGGCTTTTGTGTGTTGGGAGTTTTTTGACTATTGCTTCAATCTCTTTTGCTGTTATTGGTTTGTTCAGGCTTTCCGCTTCTTCTTCACTGAGTTTTGGAAGATTATGTTTTTCTACAAATTTGTCCATTTCACCTAGGTTTTCAAGTTTCTTGATATACAGTTCTCCATAGTAATTTCTTACAATTCTTTGTATTTCTGTGGCATCTGTTGTAATCTCTCTCCTTTCATTTCTGATTGTGTTTATTTGGGTCTTCTCTCTTTTTCTCTTGATGAGTCTGCTTAAAGGCTTGTTGATTTTGTTTATCCTTTTAAAGTACCATCTCTTGGATTCATTGATCTTTAGAATTGTGCTTTTAGTCTCTATGTCATTGAATTCTGCTCTGATCTTGGTTATTTCCTTTCTTCTGCTTGCTCTGGGCTGTCTTTGTTGTTGTTCCTCAAGTTCGTTTAGATGTAGGGTTAGGTTTTTGGTTTTTTTTTTTTTTTGAAATGTTTCTAACTTTTTTAGGTGCTCCCGAATCACTATTAACTTGCCCCTCAGGCCTGCCTTTGCTGTGTCCCATAAGTTTTGGGTTGTTGTGAGTTTGTTTCAATTTGTTTCCAGAAATTTTTAATTTCTTCCTTAATTTCATTCTTCACCCATTCATTGTTTAATAGCATGCTATTTAATCTCCCCTTTTTTGAGTGTTTTGGGTTTTTTTTCCTTGGTGTTGGTTCTAGATTCAGTCTGTTGTGGTCCGAGAAAATACTTGGTATGATTTCAATTTTCTTGAAATTGTTGAGGCTTGTTTTGTGTCCTATCATGTGGTGTATCTTTGAAAATGTTCTGTGTACATCTGAAAAGAATGTATATTTGGCTTCTTTGGAATGGAGGGCTCTGTATATATCAGTTAAGTGCATTTCATCTAGGGTATTGTTTAATGCCACAATATCTTTGTTGATATTTAGTTTTTAAGATCGGTCCATTTTTGATAGTGGGCTCTAAAGTCCCCCACTATAATTGTGTTGCTGTCCATATCTTTCTTGAAGTCCTCTAAGATTTTCTTTATGTATTTCGGTGCTCCTATGTTGGGTGCGTATATACTTACAATATTTATGTCTTCTTGGTGGATTCTTCCCTTGAGTATTATGCAGTGACCTTCTGGGTCTCTCTTTATACCCCTTTTTTGGAAGTCTATTTTGTCAGATATGAGTGCTGCTACCCCGCTTTTTTTTTTTTCCTGTCCATTTGCTTGGAAGATTTGTTTCCAGCCCTTCACTTTCAGCCTGTGCAGGTCTTTTATCCTGAGGTGGGTCTCTTCTAGGCAGCATATGTGTGGGTCATGTTTTCTTATCCATTCAGCTATTCTATGTCTTTTAATTGGAGCATTTAATCCATTTACATTTAAGGTTATTATTGATAGGTACTTGCCTTTTATGTACGCGTGTTTCTCTCCCTCTCTCTCTCTCTCTCTCTCTCTCTCTCTCTCTCTTTCTTTTCCTTTCTTGCCTTAAAGCAGTCCCTTTAGAATCCCCTGCAGAGCTGGTTTGGGGAGGTGTATTCTTTTATACTTCTTTTGTCTGGGAAGCTTCTTATTTGGCCTTCTATCTTGATTGAGAGCCTTGCTGGGTAAAGTAGCCTTGGTTGCAGACCTCTGGTTGTCATTACTTGGAATATTTCTTGCTATTCTCTTCTGGCTTGGAGTGTTTCCATTGAAAAGTGAGCTGTTAGCCTTATTGGGGCTCCCTTGTATATTACTTCCCGTGCTTCCCTTGCTGCCTTTAATATTCTCTCTTTGTCTTCGAATTTTGTCATTTTAATTATGATGTGTCTTGAGGTGGGCCTTTTTGGGTTCCTCTTGATTGGGACTCTCTGTGTTTGCTGGATTTGTGTGACTTTTTCTCCCATCAAATTAGGGAAGTTTTCCATCATTACTTTTTCAAATAGGTTTTCTATCCCTTGCTCTTCTTCTTCTCCTTCTGGTATCCCTATTATATGGATATCATTATGTTTCACATTGTCTTGCATTTCTCTTAATCCCTCGTCATTCTTTCTGAGCCTCTTTTCCTTCTCTTGCTCTTTCTGGGTGCTCTTTTCTACTTTGTCCTCCAATTCTCTAATCCAGTCTTCTGCTTCATCGATCCTGCCTTTCATTCCTTCTACTGTGTTCTTCAGTTCAGAAATTGTATTCTAACTTTCCTCTTGGCCCTTGTTGATAGTTTCTATTTCTTTGTTCATGTTTATGTAGTTTGCAGCGAGATCTTTGTAGCTTCCCTCTAGTTTCTGGTAGCTCATTGTGAGTTCATTGAGCTTCCTGATAATCATTGTTTTGAACTCAGTATCTGATAGTTGAGTTGCCTCTATTTCATTTAGCATTTATTCTGAGGTTTCCTCCTTTCCCTTCATTTGGGGATTGTTTCTTTGTCTTCTCATTGTTCGTGAGACTCTTCTTGTTAGCCTCTGCTTCTTAAATTGGTGTGTTCTGATTCCCTGTGATTATGGTGTGAACTTCTGTGGTAGAATACCTGTGAGATTCAGTGGTGCAGTCTCCTTCATGTATCCTGATGTTCACAGCTTCCCCCTACTCTTTTTTGTGATCAGTAGGAGGAGTAAGGCAAAATGGTTTAAGACAGCAAGACAGTATTCTATGATATTTACTTTAGCAGCCAGTAGAGTAGAGATGGAATATCCTTTGGCTACTTATAGTGTTAACCGTGATCTTCCACCCCACTAGCCACATTTCAGAAAGGATGGAAAGAAGATAAGACTCTTATTGGGGATGAAAGGATTGTTAGTTGGATCTAGAAAGCTGTGAGGCTGCAGGAGGTCAGATTCTGAGGTAGGGTGGGAATAAAGATTAGTAAATAGGAGTAGTGTGTAAAAGAATAGAGACAACCCCCACAGTAATGTAGTTCAGGAAATTGCAAAGTGGGCTGAGATCAGGGAGGAGTGTTGAGTAGTATTTACAATTGTATGAACTAGGTCTTATTTATAGTAAATATTAAAGCAACAGTCATGTGGCAGAATCTATGAGATCTAGATAACAAGAATAAGGAGTATAGAACCTTGAGAGGTGTACTAATGGAACACAAATGAAGGATAGTAAATTATCAACACACTGTGACTGAGATAACAGGGGGAACCTATCAAATGACAGTATAACCAGCCAAGCAAAGAAGATTATACAGAAAGAAAAAGAATACCAAAATACCATTAAAATAAAAAATGTCAAAAAACTGAGAAAAAGATACTACAAATTTGCAGTAACTTGCAAGCTCAGAAAAGAAAAAGGGAAAATAAGCAGAAGATGAAATGCAGGAGAGATAAATTTGGAGTGGAAGGAATAATACTAGGATGAAAGGAAGAGAAACATAAGGAATTGAGAGATATAAAAATAATAAGACTTAAAAATAAAAAGTCACTTAAAAAACAAGATAAATCAATCGACCAAAAACAACAGCCAAAAAAAAAAAAAAAATGCCAAAGCAAAAAAAATCCAAAGAAACAAACAAACAAACAAACAAACAAAAAAAACCAAACCACCTCTTTTTGGTTTCTAACTGGCCAGACCAGTTTTTGTACTCTTGCTGGCTTCAGCAGGCTGAGGAGCCTTTTGAATGCTTATCACTCTTCTGAGTCAAAACTCAGTCAGTCTCTCAGGTACTGTCCCCAGAGCCAGCAGGGCGCTCTCCCCAGAGCCAATCCTACGTCCCCCTGCAGGACCCTGGGCGCTCCTGAGCAGGCTCTCAGGAGCTCACTGCCTCGGTCTCCTGGACTCTGCCCCCCCCCCCCCCCCCCCCCGCCCACCCCGCAGAGCTCCTGTGTCTTTTCTGGGTTCACTGTGCAAGCTCCGGGGATTACAAAGGGGCGCGCACTTCCACCACTTTCCCCGTTGCCTTTTCCAGGAACCCCCAAAGCGCTGTGTCCCTTCCGGGTTCACAGCTTGAGAGTTGGGAATCCTGAAGGGGCCTACGCTTCCCCGAGTTCACTACCACAGGCTCCAGAATCCCGAGAACCATTGCTCCCTTTCCTTATTCAGGGCTTCGAGGTCTGTGTTTTCCACAGATCCACACTCCCACCCGGCTGGGGGTGCGGAGCATGTCCAGGCCGCCTCTGGTCACACTGGCTGGGGGCACTCACCCCTCCCAGGGCTATGCTTGGGTGCCTGCAGCCCCTGCGAGATTGTCTCCCAGTCCAACTCCCCTCTCTGTGCCTTCCAGCGACAAGGTGACCCATGGTGTTTCTCAACCCCCAATGTCCGGGGAGGGAGCAGTGACTCTGCTCTCCCGGGTGCCCTGAGGCAGACCCGGGAGCACCAGGCCTGGTGGCTGCAACCCCCTGGTCCCCACGCTGATCCCTGGGTCCCTGTTGTCCTGAAGCAGTCTCCTTACCTTCTGGTTTTTCAATGTCCACTATAATTTTTGATGTCCTGTTTTCATAAAGATTTTGCCAGCCTATGCCCTTTGCTCTGTTCGTCTGCTGATCAGCAAGTTTCTCTCCCTGGCACAGAGGAATGGGATGATGACCCCTCCAGCAAAGCCACCATCTTACAACCCTTATTTTTAGTTTTTATTTTTTTAACTTATTTGAATAAGACTTTACAGCCATATTTCTTCCCCAAATCCAATATGTTTTCTGTGGCTTTCCTATATCTAATATTTAAGCTTTATACAAATCAGACTTTTTAAACTGGCAATAATTAGCAAATCAGACCTCTAGCATTCATTATATTTCCCAGATGTTTGCAGCTACTCACTATCAACTAAAATTCTCTCATTGTCAGTAAATAAAATCTTACTATGGAAGTATCAAATGGATTCCAATAAGCTAGAAGGTAGGCATCTTTCATATTAAAAGGAAAACCAAGGAAATCAACAACATTATCTCTGAGGCACTATGATCCTACAATTCTGACACCTAGTGTTCTTAGCTGAGAAATGAGAGCTCTCTGTCAGTAAAACAAAGAGAAGAACATTCTGTCCAGTCTGGAGCACTGATTTTTTAAAAATTATTTTATTGTTGTTCAAGTACAATTGTCTGCATTTACCCCCCACCACTTTCTCCCACCCCAGTTGCCCCTACCTCCCTCTCCTGCTTCCACCCACTCTTGGTTTTATCCAGTGTCCTTTATAGTTGGATTGTTGACTCCTGATGAGCTAGTCTGGTTGATGTGAGGCCAGAATAGCCTCTCACATTTTTAAAAGGGTGTGCCCAAACTGGACAATAAATTGAAGAAGGGTACATCCTGAGAATATTACCTGATTGGATTCTGCTGCTTAAAAGAGGCAGCCACAGTTAGAACTGCAAATAAACAATGGGTGTTTATTACAGGCTAGGGTAAAAGTAGGTTTACAGTTGTGAGGATGTGGAACATGGTGTTTATTCTTGTATTATTATTTATTAATTATTATTTTAATGCAAACAATTGTAAACCTACTTTTGTCCCACCCTATATTTGCCTTTATTATTACACAAGCAACAAATCACAAATCAAGGAATAAAGTGCAAACATTTTGGTTATATAATTTTGGTGTTTGATACATATTAGTGTGTGTCTCCCTTAAGTTTTTGTTATTTTTATGTTGTTTTCTGGTTTAGGGAGGGAGATGTAAAGCAAAGATTGAAATTGTCATAAACACACACCAAATACTAAATCATTAATCACCATCAAAGAATATTGCACAGCATCATTACCAAAGTACTGTACCTGTGTACACACACACATTTCTTATTCCTTTTTTTGTAATTTTATTTCATTTTATAGTACTGAATGCCATCTAACTTACTTTATATTTACTCATTTATTTATTTTTCATCTTCCTCAATAAATATAACTTCATGTTTGTTATTTTCACTGATGCAGCCACAGTGATTAAGAGAGTGTCTGATACAATGTAGGGGCTTAATATATATTGGTTGATTGAATGAATGGATGGATAGCCAAATGAACACATAAAAAATAAAGTCCAGGTAGTTGTTCACTAATTTGCCTGTAATTAGGCATCATTTAATAACACAGTCAGACCTAGAGACCAGACCTCCTGACTTACTATGCTGCAACCTCTTTATACACGATTTTTGTAGCTAATCAATGGAAGATACATATAAAATCTGTAACAATTCCTCCTATAGGAAGCTGAGAATGGGGTAATAGAGGTAACACATGTAATGAAAAGATCATTCTTTGAAGATTATTTGAAGACTATTGACATATAGTAACTTATCCTATCAAAAATTAACTTTCCTGCCTTGGTTTGGTGGCTCAATTGGTTGGAACATCGTCCTGTACTCCAAAAAGTTGTGAGTTTGATCCCCGGTCAGGGCACATAACTAAGTTGTGGGTTCAATCCACAGTTGGGCATGTATAAGAGACAACCAACAGATGTTTCCCTCTCACTTTGATGTTTCTCCTTTTCTCCCTCCCCTTCTCTGTAAAATCAATAAAAACATATCCTTGGGTGAGAAAAAAAAACAGTTAATTGTCTTAAGTCTGAGGGAAAGAGAGAAATCAGTGATGCATAGATTCAATATTTGGTTGTATAGATATTAGATCAGTTAAATATCAGTATTTTCCTAAGAGCCTCACTGTTAATACTTTTTAGAGAATTGTGCAAATACTTATTCTCTCTCTTCACTGGCTGAGATGAATATATTACTGTATGGAAATTTGATCAAGATATAAAAAGGCAGAATGAACTTTACAATTTTATTGTGCTGCTGAACAATAGAAATGTATATGTGCCTGCACAATAATGGGTGGACCCTGAGGCTTAGGTGTAAAAACTGTCTTTCTAAAAGAAAGATAATGATATAGAAAAGGGAGACTTGAATTTTATAATACATCATAATTACCTGAGGATCTTGTTCAAATACTGATTCAAATACAGGTAGTTCTGAAGCACATAGTCACATTCCAATAATTTTAGCTACAGTACAATACAATTAGCATAAAAAAATCACAGGCCAACCCTAGCTGATGTGGCTCAGTGGATTGAGTGCCAGCTTGCAAACCAAAGGGTCTCTGGTTAGATTTCCAGTCAGGGCACATGCCTCGTTTGCAGGCCAGGTCCCTGGTAGAGAGCACGTGAGAGGCAACCACACACTGATGTTTTTCTCTCTCTCTCTCTTCCTCCCTTCCCCTCTTTCTAAAAGCAAATAAATAAAATCTTTTAAAAAATCACATGCTAACTTAGGTATCTGAAATATAAACTGGTAAACTCAAATCTCCAAATTCCTTAAGTATTTTATTAGTTTTTCAAACCTATCATTTGCATGCATTTGTTTGCTTGTGTATCT
Organism: Phyllostomus discolor; assembly: GCF_004126475.2. Lineage (NCBI taxonomy): Eukaryota > Metazoa > Chordata > Mammalia > Chiroptera > Phyllostomidae > Phyllostomus > Phyllostomus discolor. The sequence continues at coordinate 47,706,747 of NC_050198.1, forward strand.
ATTGTCTGAGATTCTACACAAAATTATGTATCTATTGTCTGAAGTTATGTAGAAGATTGTAACCTCCTTAAAAGGGTAATGTTAGTTTCATTTACCACTGTAAATCCAGCACCTAGTACAGATGTTCAGTAAATATTCCAATGAATGAATGAATTAATGGATGAATTCACTACATATCTCTAGTTGGCAAATATTGGAGAGAATTTGGCTCAAGATATTTCATTTTCCTACATATTATTTGGACATGAAATTGTGATAAATCTAAGGGTTGTAGAGAAGCTTTCTAATGTTTTCTGAGAAGATAAGAAAATTCATTTGTTTCTTCTACTCTATATTATCACTCTCTCATATCAATTCAATGGATTAGCTCTTCATAAAGTTATTGTATTTTGATGTTGTGTAAATTAAAGAAGGGGCCGAGAAAATGTTTGTAGACTGTCATTTATTCTTTTTTTGAATTTTGTTTTTCAATTTCAGTTGATATTCAATATTATTTTATATTAGTTTCAGGTGTGCAGCATAATGGTTAGACAATTATATAATTTGCGATGCCTCCCCCATAATTCAAGGACCCACCATACAAAATTATTATAATACTATTGACTATATTCCCTATGCTGCACTTTATATTTCCTATGACTGTTGTGTAACTAGCAATTTGTATTTCCTAATCCCTTCACATTTTTCATCCAGTCTCTCAAACCCCCTTCCCTCTGGTAGCCATCAGTCTGTTCTCTATATCTATGAGTCTGTTTCTGTTTTATTCATTTGTTCTTTAGATTCCACATATAAGTAAAATCATGTGACATTTGTCTTTCTAACTAACTTACTTAACTTAGCCTAATAGAGTCTAGGTCCATCTAACTTGTTGCAATCGGGAACAATTCATTCATCTTTTTTAAAGTTATTTTATTGTTCAAGTACAATCATCTGAATTTATCTCCCACCACTTCCCCCCACCCTAGCCATCCCCACTTTCCTCCCCTGCTTCCACCCTCCTTGGTTTTGTCCATGTGTCCTTTACAGTTGTTCCTGGAAACCCTTCCCCCATTGCTCTCCATTATCCCCTCTCAGCTCCCCTCTGTTTGCTGTCAGTTGTTCTTAATTTCAATGTCTCTGATTATACTTTGCTTGCTTGCTTGTTTTGTTGATTATGTTCCACTTATTGGTGAGATCATATAGTATTTATCCCTCACCACCTGGCTTATTTCACTTAGCATGATGCTCTCCAGTTCCATCCATGGTGCCTCCAAGGTTAAGAGCTCCTTCTTTCTTTCTGCTGCATAGTATTCCATCATGCAAATGTACCACAGTTTTTGGATCCATTCATTTACTGATGGGCACTTAGGTTGCTTCCAGCACTTGGTTATTGTAAATTGTGCTTCTATGAACACTGAGGTGCATAGGTTCTTTTGGATTGGTGTTTCAGGGTTCTTAGGACATAATCCTAGCAGTGGAATTGCCAGGTCAAAGGAAGTTTCATTTCTAGTTTTCTGAAGAAATTCCATACTGTTTTCCACAGTAGCTACACCAGTCTGTATTCCCACCAACAGTGCACTAGGGTTCCCTTTTATCCATGTCATCTCCAACACTTGTCATTTGTTGATCTGTTTATGATGGCCATTCTCACTCATTCATCTCTATGGCTGAGTAATACTCCATTGTATATATGTAACACTTCTTTATCCAGTCATCTTATTGATGGGCATTTGAATTGCTTCAATATATTGACCATTGTAAATAATGTTCCAATGAACATTGCAACACTCACTCATAGTTTTTAAAAAATAAAACAGTAAATATAAGTACTTAGATGGACAAACATAAGTCAGCACTGTTCAAAGGACACTTTAAAGGTTTGAAGATAAACATGAAACTTCATACGAAACAAAAGGCTTAGAATACTAAATGTTACTAGTATTAGTTGTAGGTAATATTTATATGTTGCTAACTAATATTTGTTAGAAATAACAATATATGTTGCCAGGAAATATTTTAGGTGCTTTTTAAAATTACATTACTTACTTTTCAAATCATATGAGATGCCTACTATTATTATCCTCTTTTTAATAATGAAGAACCTGGAGTACATCTGAGCCATATTCTCATTTTCAAACCCCTATTTAAACACAAATGAGGAGGTTCTTACATTCTATCTTCTTATCAATATTGTAATGGGAGTGCTAGCAATATTTCCCACTGATGGCTTCCATGCTCTGTAATTGCTAAGCTTAAAATCCCTTTTTGAAAGGCCCCAAGATGACAGTGTAAGAAGACCCTAAAGTCACCTCCTCTTATAAACACACTAAATATACACCTACCTATAGAATAATGCCTCCAGAGAGACAACTGAATGCTAGTCAAACAGCTTCTGCATAGCAAGCGAGTTAGAGACCACATAGAGAAGTTTTGGAGAATATGGAAGCTTGCCAGGATTTGCAGGAACTTGCTGGAGGTGCTAGTGAGTGACATTGTTTACATTCCCCTTTCCACCTGGGCAGGAGTGCCGTTCAAGTGCCCTGACTAAACTCCAAGCCTTCCCGTGTTTGTACCAGGCCATCCTGCCCTGTGTCTACTCCAGTCCTGGACAGCAAAAGCAGCAGGGTGCTCCACAGAACCTTAAACCCTAGGTCAGTTCAACCAGTGCCTGATATAGCCCTGGTGAGCTGGACCACCAGGACACCCCAGAAGACCACTCTAGCTCCATCTGGCCTGACAAAACCACCCAGCATACACAGTCTATAGAGAGGTTGCTTCCACAAAAGACCACTTTTTTCAAGTGGTCTCTCTTTCAATTGGGAGAGGTAGCTGTTTTGTCCAATTCATAGAAACAAACACAGAACACCAAACAAAATGAGACTGTGGAGGAGCATGCTTCAAATCAAGGAACCAAAATAAAAACAGAAAAAAATGCTAATGGAACAGAGATAAGCAATAAGCTTGATAAATAATAAATAGTAATGGTCATAAGGGTACTCACCAAACTGGGAAGCAGAATAGAGGAACCCAGTGATAACTTCAACAAAATTATAGAAAATACAAAAAAAATAAAAACAACCAGAACTAAAGAATACAACTGAAATAAAAATACAGTAAGGGGAACTAACAGAAGACTAGATAATACAGGAGAATGGATTAGCAATCTGAAAAACAAACAGAACCACACAAATAGAAAAGTAAATAATATAAGGAGAGTTTAAATGAAACTGGGACAAAATCAAACATACTAACAATCACATTATAGAAATCCTAGGAGGAAAAAGAAAGAGAAGGGTAAAGAAAGTGTATTTGAAGAACTAATAGATGAAACTTTTCTTAACCTGGGGAAGGAAAGAGACATCCAGGTCCAGGAAGCACAGGATTCTGAAGAAGATGAGCCCAAGCAGTCCCACACCAAGATACATTGCAAGGAAAATGGCAAAAGTTAAAGATGAAGAGAGAAAGTTGAAGGCAGCAAAATAAAAAGAACTAGTCACATACTAGAGAATCCCAATCAGGTTTTGAGCTGATTTCTCAGCAGAAACTACAGGCCAGAGGGAGTAACAGGGTACATTTAAAGTGTTGAAAAAAGGAATCTACAAACTAGAATACCATACCTAGCAATATTATCGTTCAAAATTGAATACATAAAAACTTTCTCAGACAATGACAATCTAAAGGAGCCTATAAAAACCAAGATGGTTTTAAAAGAAATTTTAAAGGGTCTTCTTTAATCAAAAAAGCAACGTCTAGAACCAGAATATAAAAAAATGACAGAAAATATATCACTGGTAAAGGCAAATATATAATATAAACACAGCACCCCAACAATTTAAAAAGTTAGTATGAAGGTTCAATTAAAAAGAGAGTAAAATCTGCTGTAACTACAATAAGTAGTTAGTAGATAACAAAACAAAAATATTGAAAAAATTATGTCAGAAAACCTTCAACATGGAGGTGGGAGTAAAAACATAAAATGATTATAATACATTATAACTTAAGTGCCAATCAGCTTAAAGCAGACTGCTGTAGTTATAGATCAATATATATGAACCTTGTGGTAACCAAAGACCAAAAACCTACAAAAGATACACAGACACAGACAACAACCATAAAAGGAGGGATCCCAAGCAAAACACTGAAGAAAACCAGCACTCCATAAAGAAAAAGATCAAGAAAAGAATAAAGGAGCAGAGAACTAACAAAACAATTAACAATATGATAATAAACAAATCATTATCAACACATAATTGCTTCAAGTGTAAATTGACTAAATGCTTCAAAAAAAGATATAGGGAAGGTGAATGGTTAACAACACAAGACCCATCTATATGCTGTCTATAAGAGACTCACTTCACATTGAAAGACACACACAGAAAGGAAGTGAAGGAATAGAAAAAGACATTCCATTCAAATGGAAAAGAACTCTGTGGTAGCAATACTCATCAAAGTATACTTTAAAACAAAGACTGCAAAAAAGCAACAAAAAAGCCATTATATAATGATAAGGAGGTCAATCCAAGAGAAATATATCACAAATCATATCAAGTGTCTTTTCTGACCACACAGTATAAAACTAGAAATCAACTGCAAGAAGAAAAGTAAAAAAAAAAAAATAATAATAATCACCACAAACATGTGGAGATGAAACAACATGCTACTAAACAACCAGTTTATCAAACAAGAGATCAAACAAATCAAAACTATCTCAAGATGCATGAAAATTGAAATATAACTGTCCAAAATCTTTGAGATGCATAGAGAGCAGGCTGACAGCTTTCAGGGGAAGGTTTGGGGAGCTAGGTGGAGGTGATTTGGAGGGACTGAGAAAAATAAAGAAAAAAACTCATGGACATGGCCAACAGCATGGTGATTGCTTGCAGGAAGAGAAGTAGGGGAAGGGGAGGACAGTATAAGGGGGCTAAATGGTGATGGAAAAAGCTTTGACTTAGTGTAGTGACCACACAATATACTGTACATATGATGTATTGTGGAACTGCACCTGAATCTTATATAATTTTGTTAAACCATGTCACCTCAATAAATTCAATAAAAAGAAAATAAATATATGAGATGTAGCAAAATCAGCCCCAAGAGAGACATTTATAGCTATATCAAGAAAAAAATCCCAAAAGAGTAATTTAACTTTTTCATCTAAAAATTAGAAAAATAAGAACAAAAAGAAAATCTTCAATAAGTAGAAGAAAGAAAATAATAAAGACCAAAGTGAGAATATATGAAACAAAAACTAAAAAACAATATAAAAATTAATGAAACTAAGATCTGGCCCTTTGAAAGTATGAACAAAATGGTAAATCTTTAGCTACACTAATCAAGAAAAAAAAAAGAGTTCCCAAATAAGATCAGAAATCAAAGAGCAGTTACAACTATCACCACAAAAATGCAAAGTATCATTAAACAATAATATAATTATATGCTAACAAATTGAACAACTTAAAAGAAATTGATAAAATTTCTACAAACATACAACCTTCCAAGAATGAAGTAGGAAGAAACAAGAAATATGAACACATTGATTACTACCAACAAAATTAAAGTAGTAATAAAAAAGTTCCCAGCAAACAAAATCTAGGACAAGGTAGTTTTACAGGTAAATTCTACCAAACATTTAAAAAATACCTATCTTTCTCATATTATTCCAAAAAACTGAAGAGGAAAAAAACACTTTAAAACTCATACAAGGCCAGCATTACACTAATACCAAACTTTGACAAAGAAACTAAAAAAAGATAGGAAGGAAGGAGGGAGGGAGGGAGGGAGGGAACAAAAGAAGGAAGGGGAAGAAAAGAAAAGAAAAGAAAAGAGAAGGGAAGGGAAGGGAAGGGAAGGGAAGGGAAGGGAAGGGAAGGGAAGGGAAGGGAAGGGAAGGGAAGGGAAGAGGGAGCCACAAGATGGCAGAGGAGTGAGTAGAAACTGCACTAACTACCTCCCAGGACCAAACTGGAATTACAACTAAATTATAGAAAAAGCATCCTGAATAACCAACTGAACACTAGTTGGAGAGAAACCTTATAACCATGGACAGACAGAAGAAACCACATCACCACAATGTGACTGGTAGAGAGTGCAGAAGAAGTGCAAGAGAGCTTGCTTGGCTCCTATGGGTGGTAGCTGAAGTGCTGGAGGGATATTTCAGTGGCTGGGGTATGCGGTATTTCCCCTGAGAACTGGGGGAAGCTGGTCTCCCAAGCCTACAACACCAGAACCAGGATAGAAACCACTGCCCCCACCCAAAAAAAAAAAAAACCATATGGCTATGAAAACATCAGTGTTTCTGACTGCCAGGGATATATAGCTGTAGATGCAGAAAGCCTCTTAAAGGGCCAATTAACAAAATTCTCTTCACAACCACTTACCCTTGGCTTTGGCAGAAGGAGGGAAGAATAGACTAGAGATATTGCAGGAGAGTCTGGGCTGGTGGCTCTGGGGAGAAACTGAAGGAACAGCTGCCAGGATCCCTATGCTAAGTAATTCCCCATATTGCAGGAGCCATCTTGCTCAGACAGAGCACTCCCCTCCAAGTGGCATCAGCCTGAGGGGAAGCAATAGACCCATACACAGCAATTACTCTGCCCCACACTGTGGCACTTAAACCCAGCTGTTGAAGACTGTAGCTGAAAGACTTTTACTCTCTAAGCCTAACAGAAAGCCTACCAGCACAAGCAGATCTTAGGGAGCTCTGAGAAATTATCTGACTTCTCCCCCAGGTCTGGTGCTGATAAAACACAACCTTGGTAGGCCTCCTAGCTCTTTCTGCACTCAAAAAAGCCCAGCAGAGGAACTCACATGCTGTGGATCGCTGGTAGCTCAAAATAGGCTGTCCAGGGCGAGTCACCACACACATAGGCTTGCACTAGAGTCTTTGCAGATCTACCTAGTACATAGAAACAAACTCAAAGAGGCAGCCAAAATGAGAAAACAACAACAAAAAAAAACAAGTCCCAAATGAGAGAATAAGAGAATTCTCTAGAAGAAGAATGAGATGAAAGGGAAGCAGAGATTTATCAAATAGAGAGTTTAGAGTAAAGATTATAAGGATACTTCACATCATGAAAAAAGACATAGAAACTGAAACATAAAAAATGACCAGTCAGAAATAAAAAAAAATGCAATATCTGAAATTAACAATACACTGGAAGGAATAAATAGTAGATTAGATGAAGCAGATGATCAAATCAGGGATTTGGAAGACAAATTAAAAAAAAATAACCAAACAGAGCAGCAAAAAATTTAAAAAAGAGAAGAGAACATAAGAAATCTTAGGGACAACATGAAACATAAAAACATCCACGTCTTGGGAATACTAGAAGAAGAGTGTAAGCAAGGGATCAAGAACCTATTTGAAGAAATAATGACTGAAAATTTCCCTAATCTGGTGAAGGAAAAAGACACAAGTTTAGGAAGCTCAGAGAGTCCCAAACAAGTTGTACCCAAACAGGCCTACACCAAGACATAATAATTAAAATGACAAGATGGAAAGAGGAGAGAATCCTAAAAGCTGCAACTGAAAAGCAGGTAGTTATATACAAGGGAATGCTAATTAACCTGTCATCTGATTTGTCAGCTGGAACACTTCAGGACAGAAGGGTGTGGCATGAAATACTGAAGGTGATGAAAAACAAGGACCTACCACGAAAGCTACCTTAATCAGCAAGGGTATCATTTAAAATCAAAGGCAAAATAAGGAGATTTTCAGACAAGAAAAAGCTAAAGGAGTTTGTTAACACAACACCAGTACTGCAACAAATGTTAAATGGCCTGCTCCAAGAAGAACAAAAGAGAAAAAAAAAAACAGAAAAAATGTCTAACAATAAAATGGCACTAAATACATATCTATCAATAATCATCTTAAATGTAAATGCCTTAAATGCTCCAAACAAAATATACAGGATAACTGAAAGGATAAGAAAACAAGACCCATATATACGCTGTCTCCAAGAGACCCACCTCAGATCAAAGGATAAACACAGACTAAAACTAAGAGGATGAAAAATTATATTTCATGCAAATGGAAAGGAAAAAATAAAGCAGGATGCCAATACTTAATACCTGACAAAATAAACTTTAAAACCAAGGCTATAGTAAGAGATACAGAAGAACACTACATAATGATGAAGGGAACAAACCAATAAGAGGATGTATCCCTAATAAATATTTACATACTAAGATAAGACCAACTAAATATGTGAAGCAAATCTTGATTCACATAAAGGGAGAGGTGGACAGAAATACAGTCATAGTTGGGGATTTTAACACTCCATTAACTTCAATGGGTAGATCTCCCAGGCAGAAAATCAACAAGGAGATAGCAGCCTTAAACAACACACTAGATCAAATGGATTTAATTGATACCTCAAATCAGCAGTATAATACATACTTTTCAAGTGATCATGGAATGTTTTCTAGATAGACTCATGTTAGGACATGAAACAAATCTAAATAAATTTGAGAAGGTTGAAATCATATCATGCATCTTCTGTGAGCACAATTCTATGAAACTATAAATCAATCACAGGAAGAAAACTGAAAAGTACACAAAGACATGGAAGCTAAATAACATGTTATTACACAATGAATGGGTCAACGATGAGATCAAGGAAGAAATCAAAAGATACCTTGAAACAATTGAAAATGAGGACACAGCATTCCAGAATCTGTGGGATACTGGGAAAGCAACCCTAACAAATTCACAGCATTATGGGCCTATTTCAAAAAATAAAAGTGAAAAGCTCAAATAAGTAATCTAACTTTATACTTAAAGGAACTTAAGAAAAGAACAACAAACAAAGCCAAAACTGAGTAAGAGGAATGAAATAATAAAGATCAGAGCCAAAATAAAAGACATAAAGTCTAAGAAAATGATACAAAAGATCAATGAATCCAAAAGCAAGTTCTTTGAGAAGAGACACAAGACTGACAAACATTTAACCAAACTCATCATGAAAAAAAAAAAAAAAACAGACAGGACACAAATAAATAAAATCAGAAATGAAAGAAGATGAACAACAACTGATATCAAGAAAAATAGAAAGGATTGTAAGAAAATATTATGAACAATTATGTTGGGAACCACCCTGCCTGGTATCAGAAGCTGTAACCCCCGCCTAGGCTAAGACTAAGGGAACGCCCTTGGAACCATAAGCCAGCAAGGAGATAAGCTTATCTCCCTGACAGGAGTGCCACTTCTGCTCCTTCATACCTCACCCTGCCTGGACCCCAATGCTTGGTCAGTTAGCCAATGACGGGTAAGATTCCCCAAGGGGGGAATGACCTAAGACAGGCACGATTACGTGGGAGGCCCCCAAAAGGAGGACTTTGGGGGCTATGGCAAAAGGGGGTGATGGACTCTCGCCCTTTGGCTTTGACAAAGCCCAAGTCCTCCTGCTCTGCAAGAAAATCTCTCAATCTCTTGGCTGCCTTACTTCCCTTGTTCCACCTAAGCCTGAAACAATGACAGGGTGGTGCCTCCCTGTGCTGGCAAGGTCGGATTCCCCAGTGATCAGGCCTAAGAAAGAACATGTAAGTTCCTGTGAAACTTTCTTTGTTTAGAATGCTCTCAGTTGAATGAGAAGGGTCCAAGGAGGAAGTTAGTTTGTTCCTTAAAGTCCTACAGCTCTTTGGCCCTGACTCATAATAGACCCTCAGAGTTCCTTGTTACCTATCGTTTGATCCTTACTTCCTCACAATGAGTAATGTGCTTTACCTGAATTCTTATGCAAAATGAACCCAATAAAAGCCGATTTGGATGGTAAATCAGCACGCTTCCCACTAGAGGGGGTGGCCGTTCCGTCCCTACTTCTCCACAGAAACTGGTCTGTCTCTGTGCATGTTTTTTTCTCATGTTTCAGTGAGACATCTGCAGCGTTCCATGATCACTGCTGGCTGGTGACCCACACATCACAATTATATACCAACAAACCGGACAACCTGGACAAAATGCATAAATCCCTGGAAACACATTCTTCCAAAACTAAATCAGGAGGAATCAGAAAATCTGAATAGACAGAATTTCACCTAGTGAAATTGAAGCAGTAATAAAAAAACAGCCAACAAACAAAACCTGTAGATGGGGTGGCGTCAGAGGTGAATCTTATCAGACATTTTGAGATGTAACATTCTCCTTCTCAGACTGCTTCAAAAAACTCAAGAGGAGGAAAACTCCCAAGATCATTTACAAAGCCAACATTATCCTAATTCTAAAGCCACAAAAAGACACTACAAAAGAAGGAAAATTATAGGCCAATATTCCTGATGATCATAAAAGCTAAAATCCTCAATAAAATATTAGCAAACTGAATATAACAATGCGTAAAAAAGATCATTACATCATGCTCAAGTGGGATTTATTCTGGGAATGCAAGGTAGGGACAGCATTCACAAATCAATTAATGTGATAAATAAAAAAATGAAGGATAAATACCACATGATCATATCAATAGATGCAAAAAAGCATTTGATAAAATTCAGTAACCATATATAACAAAAACTCTCAGCAAAGAGGGAATAGAGGGAACACACTTAAACAAAGTAAAGGTCATATATGACAAACCCACTGCCAGCATCATACTCAACAGGCAAAAACTACAAGCATTCTTCTTAAGATTGGGAACAAGACAGTGATGTCCACTTCACCTCTGTTACTCAATATGGTACTGGAAGTCCTATGCATAGCAATCACACAAGAAGAAGTGAAAGTATCCAAATTGAAAATGAAAAAGTAAAACTGTCTTTATTTGCAGATGACATGACACTCTACATAGAGAAACCCAAAGATTCCACCAAAAAACTACCAGAACTGATAAAGTGAATTCAGTAAAGTAATAGGATACTTAATTAACATCCAGAAACCAGATGCACTTTTATATGCCAATAATGCACTAACAGAAATAGAGGTTAAGAAAACAATCCATTCACAAGTGCTTCAAAATTAATAAAATATCTAGGAATAAACCTAACCAAGTATGTGAAACACCTGTACACAGAAAATTAGAAAACACTGCAGAAAGCAATTTAAGAAGAAAACAAATTAGTGGAAGCATATACTCTGTTCAAGGATAGGAAGGATTAATATTGTTAAAATGTCCATACCACCCACCCAAAGAAATCTCTAGGTTCAGTGCAGTTCCTATCAAGATTCCAATGACATATTTCAAAGAACTAGAACAAATATTTCAAAAATTCATACAGAACCTCAGAAGTCCCTGTATAGCAACAGTAATTCTGAGAAAGAAGAACAATGTTGGAGGAATCACAACACCAAGCTATACTATAAGATCATAATAATCAAAATGGCATGCCACTGGCATAAAAAGAGACATGTAGAAAAATGGAACAGAGTAGACAGCCCAGAAATAAACTCACACCTTTATAGTTAATTAATATTTGATAGAGGAAGCAAGAACATACAATGGGCTAAAGATAGTTTATTCAGTAATTGGTGTTGTGAAAATTAGACAGAGACATACAGAGAGATAAAACCAGACCACTTTCTTATACCACAAACAAAAATAAATTCAAAAATGGATCAAAGACTTAAATATTAGACCCCAAACCATAAAAGTTCTAGAAGAAAGCATAGGCAGCAAAATCTAAGACATTGCTCATTTATTGTCTGTATCTCCCCAGGTAAGGGAAACAAAAGAAAAAATAAATAAATGGGACTACATCAAACTAAAAATGTTTTTGCACAGAAAAGGAAATCATCAACAAAATAAAAAGACAACCCACACTATGGGAGAACATATTCACTGATACATCTGATAAAGGGTTAATATCCAAAATGTATAAAGAACTTACAAAACTAAACATCAAATAAAACCAAACAAATCAATTTAAAAAAAAAAAATGGGCAAAGGACCTGAATAGACACTTCCCCAAAGCAGGCACACAAATTGCCAATTGACATAAGAAAAGATGCTCAATATCACTAATCATTGGACAAATACCAAATAAAACCACAATGAAATACCATTTCACACCTGTCAGAATGTCTATCATCAATAAATCATCAAATAACAAGTGCTGGCTAAGATGTGGAGAAAGGAGAATCCTAGTGCACTGGCAGCAGGAATAAGATCGGTGTGGCCACTGTGGAAAACAGTATGGAGATACCTCAAATGATTAAAATTGGATCTGCCTTCTTACCCAATGATGCCACTTTTTGAATATATCCTTAGGAATCCCAAACATCAATTCAAAATAATATAAGCACCCCTATGTTCATTGCAGCATTATTTACAATCACCAAAATATGGAAGCAACCCAAGTGTCCATCAGTACATGAGTGGATAAAATAATTATGAGACATTTTCACAATACAATAGTACTTGATCATAAAAAAAGAAGAAAAATTTACCCTTTGCAACAGTTGGGTGGACTTGGAGAACATTATGCTAAGTAAAATAAGCCATTCTGAGAAAAACAAACACCATATGATTTTACTTATATAAACAAATAAAGAAACTGAACTGACATACAAAATAGTGACAGATTCACAGATAGAGAGCAGGATGACATCAAAGTGGAAGGATTGAGCTTAAAAGGAAAAGGACTTATTGTCATGGGCTTGGACAACACTGTGGTGATTGAGGGAAGTAGGGCAGTATAAGGGAACTAAATTGTAATGCTAAATTATACAATAAAAAGAGAAAGAAAGACAGAAAGAATATTACAAGTCAATATCCCTGATGAACATAGATGTAGTTTCTCAACAAAATGTTAGCCAACCAAGTTCAATGATACATTAAAATGATTATATACTACAATCTTGTGAGATTTATTTAATGGATGCAAGGAAGGTTTAATATGTGGAAATCAATCAATGTGATATACAATATCAATAAAACAAAGGAAAAAATCATATAATCATTTCAAGAAGTGCAGAAAAAGCAGCTGCAAAATTCAACAATTTATGATAAGAACTATCAACAAAGTGGACTTGGAGCACACTTCAATATATTAAAGGCTATATATGACATACCCATAGTTAACACTATAATAGTGAAAAGCTAAATGTTTTTCTCTAAGATCAAGAGCAAGACAAGGATGCCCCCTTTCACCACCTCTATTCAACATAGGTTTGGAAGTCCTAGCCATAGCCATCAGAGACGTCGAAGAAATAAAAACCATTCAAATCAGAAAGAAAGAAGTAAAAGTGTCTCTATTTGCCAATGACATGATATAATATATACAGAAAACCCAAAATACTCTATCAAAAAACTGTTAGAACTAATAAATTAATTCAGTAAAGTTGCAGGATATAAAATTAATATACAGAATCTGTTGTGTTCTTATGCATTAACAAATTATGAGAAAGATAAATTAAGAAAAAATTCCATTTACAATTATATCAAAAAGTATCTAGGAGTAGATAACCAAAAATAACCAAGGAAGTGAAAACCATTAGACATGGAAGAAAAATACTGAAGAGGACACAAATAAATGACAGGATACATGGTGCATATGGATTGGAAAGATTAATATTGTTAAAATGTTCATACTACTTCAAGCAATCTACAGATGCAATGCAATTCCTATCAAAATACCAATGACATTATTTTCAGAACTAGAACAAATAATTCTGAAATATAAACAAGGTTACAAATATCCCACATAACCAAAGCAATATTGAGAAAGAAGAACAAAGTTGGAAGTATACTCCCTGGTTGCAAACTATATGACAAAAATATCATATTCAAAATAGTATGGGACTATCACAAAAACAGACACATGGATCAATGAAAAAGAATAGAAAGCCCAAAGATAAAACTTCAAGTACATGATCCATTAATCTATGACAAAGGAAGCAAGAATATACAGGGGAAATTACAGTCTCTTCAATATGTGGTATTGGAAAAACTCTATAGAAACATGCTTCAAAATGAAACTGAGCAATTTTCTTATACCATATATAAAAATGAACTCAACATGAATAAAAACCTTAAATTTAAGGCCTAAAACCATAAAACTCATAGAAGTAAACATAGGCAGTAAATTATTTGACATAGGTCTTAACAATACCTTTTCTGATATCTCCTCAGTCAAGGGCAACAGAAAACAAAAATAAACAAATGGGGCCTAGAAACTTCTGCACAGTAAAGGAAACCAACAACAAAATGAAAAGACAATTTACTAAATAGGGAAAGATATTTGCAAATGATATATGGGGTTGATATTGAAACTGTATAAGGAACTCATACAATTCAACATTAAGAACATTATGCTAAATGACATAAGCCAGTCAGAGAAAGACAAATACCATATTATTTCACTTATATGTGCAATCTAAGGAAAAAAACAGAACTAACAAGCAAGGAAGAGACTGACTCATAAATAGAGAGCAGGCTGACAGCTCTGGGGGGTAGTTATGGGGGTGGAGGGGTCAAGCTAAATCAAAAGAGGGCTCATGGACATGGACAAAAGTGTGGTGATTGTGGGGGCGAGGGGGTAGGTGGAGATGGGCGAGGGTATGAGAGGGATACATGGTAATGGAAAAATACAATAAGAACTAAACTATAAAAATCCAAATAATCCAATTAAAATGGGCTGAAAACCTGAATACACCCTTCTCTTTGGATATGTGTGTAAGATGATATACATATCTGACATACAGATAGCCAACAGATATGAAAAGATGCTCAACACCAGGGAAATGAAAATCAAAACCAAATGAGCTATCACCACAAACCTGTCAGAATAGTTATTATCAAAAAAGTAACCTGTAATTGAAAGATAAAATTTTTACGCCCAGGCTGGCATAGCTCAGTGGATTGAGCGCGGGCTGCAAACCAAAGTGTCACAGGTTCGATTCCCAGTCAGGGTACATGCTTGGGTTGCAGGCCATGACCCCCAGCAACCGCACACTGATGTTTCTCTCTCTATCTCCCTCCCTTCCTTCTCTAAAAAATAAATAAAATCTTTTAAAAAAAGAAAAGAAAGATAAAATTTTAAAAAGTCAACAAACAACAAACATTAGCAAGGATGTGGGGTGAGATTTTAAACTGGTGTAGCCACTATGGCAAAGAGCATGAAGGTTCCTCAAAAAATTAAAAATTGAACTACCATGTGACCCAGCAATTACACCTCTGGATATTTGTCCAAAGAAAGTGGAAATACCAATTCAAAAAGATATATGAATCCCTATGTTCATTGCAGCATTATTTATGGTAGCTAAAGGATGAAAGCAGCCTATGTGTCTCTCCATCTTTAGCTGAATAGATAATGAAGATGTGGCATATATATGCAATAAGATATTACTCCATAAAACAATGAAATCTTGTCATTTGCAACAACATGGGTGCATGTAGAGGATGTTATGCTAAGTGAAATAAATTATACAAGGATAAATACCATATGATTTCACATATATGTGGAACCTAAAGAACAGAATAAATGAACAAAACAGAAACAGAGTTGTAGATACAGAGAACAGTTTGATGGTTGCCAGAGGGGAAGGTGTTGGACGGGTTTTTAAGGAGCTGAAGGGGGAAAAAGAGGGATAACATTCCAATTATAAAATAAATAAAAGATAAGAATGGTTGTACAGCACAGGAAATATAATCAATGGTATAATAGCTACACAGTGGTAAATGGCTACTATACTTATAGTGGTGATCATATATTTCTTGTGATCAATCACTGTGTTGCACACCTGAAACTAATATAATATTGTATGCCAACTATACTTTAATATCATTTTTTCAACTTACTTTTCAGGTTCTTATAGGTCATGGCTACTTTTTTACCCTAATACTTAAGATAAATTCTAATTAACATCACTAATAGTTATAATAACCAGTAAATTTTTCTTTCTGAGAAAGATGTATAGTAGGTTAGCCTCCTTTCAGGAATCAAATGAGAAAGAATTAATGACATTTTTAATTTCCACTGAGAAGCTGCAGCATTGGGAGGATATGACAACACTGTAGAGTGTACATGCCTGCAGTTAATGAGAAACGATGGAATATTCAGTTCCTTTTAAGTGTAAAACATGATAAAGCATGAGTCATAAATCTGTTGAGCAGTAACAAAATAACTACACTGAAATATTTGGCATTCTGTGGCAGTTAGAGTTTCTGGTAGTCAACCATTTTAATTATCACAAAAGGGTAATAAATCTGTTTCAAACTCTTTCCTACAAAATTCTCCTTGGGCCAAAGTCTGAAGCAAACAATTTTCTTCTTCAGAAAGTGTCACTAAAGAGTGGGGAGGGTCTCAGCTCTCTTGAGAGATATAAAATAATATCTAACAGCTTTTTTTAAATGTACACCAGGGAAAGTGTCCTGTGAGAAGACTGACATTAATAAAGTAATTTTCTCCCAGACATAAGTTTAAGTAGGAAGATAAAAACTTGAATTTGAGATATCAAAAAGAATTTCCAAAATAAGTCCCCTGACTTTGTATTAATCTATACATTAATTCATCTGAATTGAGGAAGTTATATTAATAAAGCATAAAATATCACTAGAATCTGAAGCATATATGGATAATAAAGATTTACCCCTGGTCTCGGAGAGGCAAAGACAGGGAATTACAGTTTTCTCTTCCTTTTATTAATACTTTTGGGTAAAAAAATGCAGAACTGATCCCTGGACTTTAACAAAATACTTTTATCCTCCAAATTCTTATCTAAGCAGGAAATATATAGAAAATATTTTTATTATTTTAAGGAATATTTGGAGAATAATTTAAAATTTAGCTTTGTTATGTTTATTTCTTCAGAAAAAGAAAATACTAGTTTTGAATCATTAGGAGAAGGTACACTTTTTAGACAAAAATTGCATGGTTATTTTATAACCTTATTTTTTCCAGATTATTTAAGTTAACCCAATCTCTATACACAAATGAGTTATCTCAAACATTTGTAAATTTCTAATTCATTTTTTTCATATTCAACAGATAGATATTTCTGCCCTGTGAAATCCTACTTTATTATGACCAAAGTTTTCATGACTTGCTTGTCATTCTCCTCTACCTACCTTCTTGAAAACTTAAAATATAATTATGAAATTTCTCTGCATATATACATTGATGTATTGCATGTACTTACTCAAATCCCTGAAAATTTAGAAGGATCTTTCAAAATTGGTGGGCTTGTGTTGTAGAGTTATCTGGGTTATCAGTCCCAAGAACAGTAGTTCATTCTCATTCGGGATATAGAGTGGCCCGAATATGAATAAAATATTCATTTTTTTTTTAATTTAGGAATACTTTGTTGCATAGAAGTGGGTAACTAGTACAAATGCATGCCAAAGACTATATTTCTTGGCAGATGTCAACAGTTATAATTGCTTTCATTATTCCCATCCCCTAATTTACTCAGAGTCCTTTGTGCCACAATCACTTAAAAAAAAATGAAAACCAGAATAAAGAAGCAGCCAAGGCCTTTTAATAATGATGGCTCTTAGGGAAAAAGTGCAAAGAAAACTTGTTTGTTCACCAATAAAATACAGCATAGAAAATCATTTTCAGTGAGAAGCTAAGTAGAAGTAAGCTGATATACTGAACAAGGTGATATGATTTCAGACAAACTGGGCTCAGATCTTAAGGGAATTATAAGGCTGAACCATAATTTATTAATATTCAACTCTTTTAACTTATATAAATATCAATTTTACATAGTTTAACCTTACATTATTCATTTCCAACAAAACAAATTTATGAGTGGCAGCACAGTGTAATAGCTAATGCCTTTAGGGCTACATTGCTTGGTGGCGAAGCCTGCCTGTCACTTAAAATCGCCCTGGCTGGCATAGCTCAGTGGATTGAGTGCGGGCTGTGAACCAAAGTGTCACAGGTTCGATTCCCAGTCAGGGTACATGCCTGGGTTGCAGGCCATGACCCCCAGCAACTGCACATTGATGTTTCTCTCTCTCTATCTCCCTCCTTTCCCTCTCTAAAAATAAATAAGTTAAATCTTTTTAAAAATCTGCATGGTTTTGGGTAAACTGTTGTACTTCTCTGTGCCTTTGTGTCCTCATCTGTGTAATATTTGCTTGTATTAATACAAATTTAAGTATCAATTTTACTGCTGATTGTAGAATTTAGTTGCTTTCAGTTTGGGGTAATTACAAGCAATACTACTATAATTATTTCTTTTACACATGTCTTGGCACTCAGAAGTAAGCCTTTATTTAGACTAAATACCCCCAATGAAACTTTTGGATCATGTGGTATATACTTTTCTAATACTTTTATATAATGCTAGGTTGTTTTTTAACATAGTTGTATCAATTTACATTCCCTCCACATTGTATGAGTTTCTATTGTTCCATGTGATTGCCAACACAAGTATAGCTCCACTTTAATTTTTGCCGATCTGGTGACTATTTACTGATCTTTAATTGTGGCTTTAATTTTCCTAATTTGAGCATTTTTACATATGTTTTTTGGTCATTTGGATTTTTTTGTGAAGTACCTTTTCAGTGTTTGGGGGGAGTTGTATCATTTGTTGTTTCCTTATTGATGCATAGGGGTATTATATTCAAATAATATTATCAACTAAATTTATAGCTTGAATTTTTTTGACCAGTGAATACCACTGTGAGTTCTGGCTATGGTTAAAAATAATAAGAGATATGATCATTTCCTTGCAGACCCTAGGGATGAGGGTGTGGATCAGGTTTATCATACCATTATATTAGGGTATAGTTCTTTAGAGTGATAGCTTAAACTGGGGATGATCTTGTGATTGAATTCCTTTTTCCATGAGTTCTTTTTTTAATTGTTGTTTAAGTACAGTTGTCTCCATTTTTCCCCCACCAGGAACCCCCCCCCCACACCCATCTCCCTTCCCACCCTCGAACCTATCCCCTTTGGCTTTGTCCATGTGTCCTTTATACATGTTCCTTGATGGCCCTTCCTCTATTTTCCCCCATTAACCCCTTCCCACCTCCCCTCTGGTTACTGTCAGTTTGTTCTTTATTTCAATGTCTCTGGTTCTATTTTGCTCATCTGTTTGTGTTGTTAATTAGGTTCCACTTATAGGTGTGATTGTATGGTATTTGTCTTTCACAGCCTGGCTTATTTCACTTAGCATAATGCTCTCCACTTCCACACATGCTCTCACATTTGAGTTCTTGTTTCAATACTTTCAAAATCCCTTGTTTAGCAAATTTTCACAGGGCAAAAGGTGCCTTATTCCTCAGCCTACATCTGGGTTCCACCCTTGACTTCTACTAAATGTCAGCTTTTTGATAAACACACATACACATGCACATGCAAACATCCAAATACCCAATATACCTGTTTGGTAGCGGTGTTCCAGACAACTTAGTCTGCCTATTTAGAAAACAAACAGAAGACAGAACTCACAGCTTAAAAAAAAAAACCTGTAAAATCTTGTGCTATACTTAGTGCCTCCAATTCTCTTGCCAATAAGCTGACATCTAACAAAGGGGAGACAGGATCTGAACTGTAGAGATTTTTTTTTATCAGAATGTATAGTTACTTGAAATAGCTGCTAGTTTTTTATTATAACTGTACCTCCAGCGACCTTACAGAGTAGTGGCTATGTGAGTCTGAATGAGTTCAGGGCCTCACTGTTCATGTGAAGCAGTTATCCTGATGAGTTTAAAGGATTTTTACCTAAAATAGGAAGCTGTATTAGAGATTTTATGTGAGAAAAACATCAATACTCGTAACAGGTGCTTAAGTTTGCTTCCAACCTACATGGCACAGGAGAAAACATATTCTATAGATATACTGAGTGTGAGGAAGGGAGGAAGAATACCTGTTCTTTTACACTCTGCCACATATCTGTATGTGTGTTTCCAATTTCAGATTTTGTTTTCTTTTCAGAAAGCTCAAGAAAATTATCAGTTTTACTTACCTTAAAAGATTGTTTGAGGATGCATTGAAATACTGTATATAAATGAGTTAAATATTTAAATATCAACTATGCCCAAGGATACATATCCAAAAAAAACAGTACCATTAGAAATGTCTGATATTTTACTGCCTATGTGTTCTTCTAGTATTTTTATGGTTTGTAGTCTTACATTTAAATCTTTACTCCATTTTGTGTTTATTCTTGTGTGTGGTGTAAGAAGGTGGTCTAGTCTCATTTTTTAGCACTTATATGTCCAATTTTACCAGCACCATTTATTGAACAGATTGTCTTTACTTCTTTGAATGTTCTTTCTTCCATTGTCAAATATGAATTGACTATAAAGGTGTGGGTTTATTTCTAGGCTCTCTATTCTGTTCCATTGATCTATGTGTTTGTTTTTATGCCAGTACCATGTTGCTTTGATAACTACAGCCTCGTAGTCTAGTCTCATATCAGGTAGTGTGATTCCTCCACCTTTGATCTTTTTTTCTCAAGACTGCTGTGCCTAGTCAGGGTCTTTTGTGGCTCTATATAAATTTTTGGAGTATTTGCTATAGTTCTGTGAAATACATCATTGGCATCTTGATAAGAATTACATTGAATCTATAAGTCTCTCTGAGTTGTATGGACATTTTAATGAGGTTATTTCTTCTTATCCACGAACATGGTATATGCTTCCACTTATTTGTATCTTCTTCAATTTCTTACTTCAGTGTTTTATAACCTTCCAAGTACAGGTCTTTTACATCCTTGGTTAATTTTTTCCCAGGTATTTTATTTTTTAATTTATTTTTATTTTTAAAGATTTTACTTATTTATTTTTTAGAGAGAAGGGAAGGGAAGGAGAAAAAGAGGGAGAGAAACATCAATGTGTGGTCGCCTCTCTTGTGCCCCCTACTGAGGACCTGGCCTGCAACTCAGGTACATGCCCTAGACTGGGAATCAAGCTGGTGGTGACCCTTTGGTTCACAGGTCAGCACTCAATCCACTGAGCTACACCAGCCAAGGCAGCAAGTTTTTATTAAAATGTTTTTGCTGTCATGTTTCTGTTCCATAGCATTTGATAAAACATTTTAAACTACATATATATTTTTCTTTAGCAGAATTATATGATAGTATGTTAAGAATTTATCTCTAAATACTCTAGAAATATAACCACTTGCATTTCTAATAAACTATTAGTAAAAAAAATACAATCCTGGAAGTATAATTGAGTTTCTCTATTTACCTTCAAAGATGGGTTGTCTTTCTGAATATATTTAAGTATGAAAAGGACCAGTTATGTAGTAATTTGGTAGTTGAGAAAAGATGCCATCTATATTATTATAGTCATTGAAATGCTGCCTTTGTGAGCCTTATTCTTATCAGTTGACCACTGAGACATGTCCCTCATCTGGACTTCTGAACAACCTATTACATGTTCAATATCTTGCATTATCTTATGAACACACATTATTCATTATCTATTTATAAAAATTTCTGCCTCCCACCCACACATACAAAAACATATGTGCATATGCATAATTATATTGTAAACTCTCTTGTAGGCAGGGATTGGAACTAACACTGAGGTTTTGGGTTTTTTTTTCCAGTGGTGAAAAAGAGCAGATATTTAGTATTTCTACATATATTGTGTTTTGGCCCATGAGTTATGATAGTTCAATTATGACTTTTATTTTCTCTTATGACTGTTAGACTTTCTCCATCCTAGTGGCTTACTGGTTGCTTCTGGGTCCATAAGAACTCCTTAAACAGTAGAGTTTAGGCACTGTGTGGGATGGGATGGAGAGCCTCATGGTAACATGAGGTTTTCATTTAATTTTAAAAGTTTTAATCCCATTTAGAAATACATTTTGTAAAAGATATAGAAATCAAATCCGATGGCGATAGAACTAGCCATACAATCTGAAAGGCATTTTTGTAATCATCTGATGTTTTGAATTTATTTCATTGTTGTTCAATTACAGTTGTCTGCATTTACCTCCCACCACTCCCCCCACCTCAGCCATCTCCACCTCCATCCCTTTCTTCCACCTGCCTTGGTTTTATCCATGTGTCCTTTATACATGTTCCTGAAAACCCTTCCCCCTTCCCCCCATTATTCCCTCCCACCTCCCTTCTGGTTACTGTGAGATTGTTCTTAATTTCAATGTCTCTGGTTATATTTTGCTTACTTGTTTAAAATCTGTAAAGAAAAATGTTTAATTCTAGTCTCTGTATGTATTTGTGGTTTCAATCATCTGGATTCACTGACTAAAAAGTACATACAAATGGACGTGCAGTTGCAGTTTTAGGAATATACCTATTATATTTTCTGCAAATGTGGTATCTGAAATATCTGATGAATATCCCAAAAGTGCACTGACAAACATAACTTTTTATTATTGTGAATGACTATGACTCCATGATATATACAAAGTTGTCTCCATTTTATAAATTTGACTCTTAGATAAAAATGAGGGTGAAATTGTCTCCATTTTGAGATGATTTAAGTGTCTATGTTCCAACTTGATAAAGGTAGCTTTAGGATTTAACTTTTGGAAATTTTATATGAGTATTCTCAATCTCAACACAATTTTTTCAACTCCCTCTGAGCTGTTTGAGGTAGTTTTGATATAGGGTAGATCTGGCTAGACCACTGGGCAGAGGAGGAGCTGAGTGAGGGAGAAGCCATAGAAAATACTCAAGGCTGCAAGAGTGAGGCCACACTGTTAGTGCAGTGCATGATGAGATGCAAAGGGAAGGGGGCCCTGCACAGAGTCTCTGTGAGTCAGGCAAGGGTGATTGATAAAGGGGAAAACCCTCTTACACCCTTCCTGAACACAGCAGCAGGGGGAGTGCAGACCTTCCAGTCTAGACTGGGAAATGGATGGGATTGGATGGGGAGCTGAACCCTCCCAGAGTGCATGGAATTTTGGTCTGGGAAATTTAAATGGAAGGAAGGGAGAAACAGGCACTTTCTTCCCCTTGCTCGCCTTGTCAGAGGCAGAGCACTCACAGACTGGCAGGCTCTGGAAGCTGTGTGGCCAGGTGGCAGGCCCCAGGCACCCCTGCTATAGAAGCAGTGGCAGAAACATAGGCTATGTGGAGACTCCAGAAAGGCACTTGAGGCCCAACAGTGATGGGGAAAAAAAGGAGCAGCTTGGAGGATGACTCAGTGGCTGCCTGCAGTTTCCCAAAAGGTCTTATTTTTAAATGGGAGAAGGAACTTCAGATTCAGCCTTGAATGGATCTGGCAGGGGGTGGGAGAATTTTTCTCTGGGTATTCTAGAGCAGATGGGCACTGAGGCAGAAGTCTGCTATTCCAAAAATAGTGTAGCTTTTGAATAAAAGAAAGGACTCCTTTCCTTGTTCACCAAACTTCTGCCTCTAGAATTTGCCTATGGGTGGCATATGGCAGAAGCCTATTTTTGTTTGTTATAGTTTCATTTATAAAACTGGCTCTCATTACAAAAAACAACTAAAACCAGTCATGGTAATATTGTTTTATTGTGGAGTTTAAGTGGGAAAAGGGGTAATATTTCTTTGTTATTAATATAGTCTATATCAGACTTTAATTTTTATTTATATTGTTTCTATAAAATAATTTCTGCTGGGAAGAAGAGAAAGTTCTTGGGTACCTGAATTTTAGGGTAAGGGAAGCAATAAGGGTAAGTTCAGTGTTTGAAAACAATCTCTATTTATTGCATATATCTACCTAAAAAGACCTTAGAATAATCATATGTTAAAGACAAAAATAATTTTAGTGACATCTAAACCAATTTTCTCATTTTGAAAGTCAGGACAAGGGGGCTTAAAGAAGACAAATGGCTTCACCTAGATTACACAATTAGTGGCAAAGCTGAAAATAGAGACTAGGCCTTCAGTGATCTTTCTATTATCCCTTTGTACTCCCATCCTTTGCAATTCCAGTGCTGGGATTATACCCTAAAGACTCTGAAACACCAATCCTAAAGAACCTATGCACCCCAATGTTCATAGCAGCACAATTTACAATAGCCAAGTGCTGGAAGCAACCTAAATGCCCATCAGTAAATGAGTGGATCAAAGAACTGGGGTTCATTTACACAATGGAATACTATGCAGCATAAAGGAAGATGGAGCTCTTAATTTTGGCAACAGCATGGATGGATCTAGAAAGCATTATGGTAAGCGAAATAAGGCAGGCAGTAACAGACAAATACCTTACAATCTCACCTATAAGTGGAACCTAACTAACCAAACAAACGAGCAAGCAAAATATAACCAGAGACATTGAAATTAAGAACAAACCGACAGTAACCAGAGGGGAGGTGGGAAGGGATAATAGGGGAGGGATGGGGAAGGGTCTTCAGGAACATCTATAAAGGATATATACACAAAACCAAAGTGGGGTAGGATCAAGGGTGGGGAGTGGGAATGACTGGGGTGGATGGGAGTGGTGAGGGGAAAATGGCAGCAACTGTATTTGAACAACAATAAAAATGGAGGAAAAATAAAAATAAAAGAATGTAAGAATAAATAAAAAGAAAAATAATGACCTTTTTTTCTGAATGTGTTATTCTTTTTATCTAAATATTTTTATTATGTATTGGTTTCAAATGTACAACTTAATTGTTAGACAATCATATATTTTACATAGTGTTGCCCTCGATATTTCTAGTACCCACCTGGAACTATACATAGTTACCACAATATTATTGATTATATTTCCTGTCTGAATGTGTAATTTTTTATAAGATATATTTGTGGGGATTGGCTTCTTCTTTAATGGAAAAAAATGATTAAACCTGTTGTGTATTTTTTCTTATTACCTTATTTTTTGTCAAGTCTACATGTATAAAGTTTTTCCTTGCCAGATTTATTAAGCATGGATAAACCTATAACACAAGAATGTTCTGAGGTTTTGTTGGACAATACAAGTAAAATTATTAAATTAAAAAAAAAAACCCTGCTCTTTGTGTGACACAGCAAAGTACACTGGAAAGAGTCCTTCTTAGGCAGTCTCTGAGTCCTGACTAGTGTGGCTCAGTTGGTTGGGTGCTGGATTTCATTCTCAGTCGGGGCACATGCCCACTTTGTAGGTTAGGTCCCCAGTGAGGGCAGGTACAAATGGCAACTG
The DNA here is from genome assembly GCF_004126475.2 of Phyllostomus discolor. Taxonomy (NCBI): domain Eukaryota; kingdom Metazoa; phylum Chordata; class Mammalia; order Chiroptera; family Phyllostomidae; genus Phyllostomus; species Phyllostomus discolor. The sequence continues at coordinate 47,731,676 of NC_050198.1, forward strand.
GTGGATGTTTCTCTCCCTCTCTTCCTCCCTTCTCCTCTCTCTAAAAATAAATAAATAAACAAACAAATAAATAAAATATTTTTTAAAAAGAGCATAGGCTTTGAAGTAGAATCCACACTCTTGCCATAATACAACCTAAACCTACCATACAAAGTAGAAGGTACTCCCTATATTATGCATCTTAAATACAAGTAATTTTAAGATTAATATTAAATTTCAATAGCATACAGAAACTTAGCTCCAATATATTTTTATTTCATTCCCCATTTTTAGTATTATTCTCATGCAAATGACATATTTGTACATTATAGCACATCAAAGTAGTTTGTATTATTTACATAATAGATTTTCTTATCTGTAAAAGGTGAATAATAACAACACCTGCCATAAGCAATTTTAGTTTAAGTCATAAGATTTAAATAAAATACTTGGAATGTAGCTGGGTCCCAATATATATCATAGTCATCACTATTTATTAGCCTTATTTTTGTTAATATACTATTGTACATTGTTAATTTTTGTACAGTATATAAAAATTTCCTAAGACCATAACTCTGCCCAAGTACACATGAATAAAAAAGCAATAGGTGAAAATGTAAGATGAGTCGAAGTTTAATTTTGTTGTTCTATTAATTTAGCTTTCCGTACTCTTTTTTAAAATATTTTTATTGATTACACTATTGAAGTTTTCTCAATTTTCCTCCTTTATCCCCCTTCCACCCTGACCCCCCACACTCCGACATTCCCCCCCTTAGTTCATGTCCATGCTTGTACATATAAGTTCTTTGAATCCTCTGTTTCCTATACCATTTTTTTACCTTTTGCCATCTATTTTATGCCTACTAATTATGCTTCTTCTTCCCTGTATCTTTTCCCCCCTGTTCTTCCCTTCTTCCTCCCCACTGAACTCCCTCTGTGTTGTATCCATTTCTCTGATTCTGTTCCTGTTCTGGTTGTTTGCTTAGTTTTTGTTTTCGTTGTTTTTATTTTCTTTTAGGTTCATTTGTTAATAGTTGTGAGTTTGTTGTCATTTTATTGTTTTTTATCTTCTTTTTATCTTTCTTTTCCTAGATAAGTCCCTTTAATGTTTCATATAATAAGGGCTTGTTGATGATGAACTCCTTTAACTTGACCTTGTCTGGGAAGTACTTTATCTGCCCTTCCATTCTAAATGAAAGCTTTGCTTGATAGAGTAATCTTGGATGTAAGTCCTTGCCTTTCATGACTTCAAATACTTGTTTCTAGCCCCTTCTTGCCTGTAAGATTTCTTTTGAGAAATCAGTTGATAGCCTTATGGGAACACCTTTGTAGGCAACTGTCTCCTTTTCTCTTGCTGCTTACTCTAATTTTTACTATTAACTATCACTGATGTTTACTGTTAAATTAATTGACTTTTTTTTGTAATCCTAACACATATCTGAAAGAAAACTGAAAGAGAACATCAGGTAAGGATGCAAATGCCATATTAATGACACATGCAATACGTTTTGAGTTTTTGTTTTTTTTACAATAAAAATTGGACCATTCTTAATTATATTGTCACATTATTTCACATTAGAAATAGAGTCTTAGATTCTCTAACTACATCTTCTTTCTTTCTTTTTTAAATGAGTTTTTAAAAGTTTTTGTTTATTTAATTTTAGAGAGAGTGGAGAGGAAAGAGAAAGAGAGGGAGGAAAACATCAATGTGTGCTTGCCTCTCTCATGGGCCCCTACTGGGGACCTGGTTCGCAATCCAGGCATGTGCCCTAACTGGGAATTGAACTGGTGACCATTTGGTTCCCAGGCCAGTTCTCAATCCAGTGAGCCACACCAACCAGGGCTTTGTCATTTTTCTTTCATTCTGTCATTTACATAACTAATTTAATTAGGTTTTACTAACTATGAGTAAAATAATAGTGACTAAAAATAAACCTTTTAGAAGAATAAAAAACAGCAAAATTTAATTGATTAATTTGTCACAGTTTTGCATTTTAAAAATATTTGTAAAATGTTGTCTTCAAAAATTGTCTTTATATTTTGAAATGAAATCTGTTTTGACAAAATATTTATTTAATTTTCTTAATCTACATAAACTACAAGGAGTTTACTGTACTTAATTATAATTAAACTGAAAAATATATTATAATCAAGAAAATAATTCCAGAACATTTATTTTGGTAGGCATGGAAATACATAATTTATATTTTCATATACATATTTTTTTACTTTTATATAGAGGCTTGGTTCAATGTAATATCAAAAATAATATACTAAAATTGTATAGACATTTATAGTTTACTAAATACTTTCCGTTTTAGTCATTAATATTCATAGATACCTATAAAGTAAATGCTAAGTGAGATACTGTGCTTTAAAATACTTAACATGATAGTTACACAATAAAAGGTAGTCATTCATAAAGGAGAATCTAATTCTTAGAGATATCCATTGATTTGCTCAAAATCACAATGCTAATATGGAATTATTTAAGAATCATTTGATGGGTCCTATGACGGCAGCTTAGTTGGAGGAATGGTGAACCCCTTCCTCTGTGCAGGGGAGAAAAACTCATGGATCGGCAGAGGAACAGAGCAAGGGGCGTACGATATAGAAACATTTATGAAAACAGGACATCAAAAATTATAGTGGACATTGAAAAACCAGAAGGTAAGGAGACTGCTTCAGGACAACAGGGACCCAGGGATCAGCGTGGGGACCAGGGGGGTTGCAGCCACCAGGCCTGGTGCTCCCGGGTCTGCCTCAAGGCACCCGGGAGAGCAGAGTCACTGCTCCCTCCCCGGACATTGGGGGTTGAGAAACACCATGGGTCACCTTGTCGCTGGAAGGCACAGAGAGGGGAGTTGGACTGGGAGACAATCTCGCAGGGGCTGCAGGCACCCAAGCATAGCCCTGGGAGGGGTGAGTGCCCCCAGCCAGTGTGACCAGAGGCGGCCTGGACATGCTCCGCACCCCCAGCCGGGTGGGAGTGTGGATCTGTGGAAAACACAGACCTCAAAGCCCTGAATAAGGAAAGGGAGCAATGGTTCTTGGGATTCTGGAGCCTGTGGTAGTGAACTCGGGGAAGCGTAGGCCCCTTCAGGATTCCCGACTTTCAAGCTGTGAACCCGGAAGGGACGCAGCGCTTTGGGGGTTCCTGGAACTGGCAACGGGGAAAGTGGTGGAAGTGCGCGCCCCTTTGTAATCCCCGGAGCTTGCACAGTGAACCCAGAAAAGACACAGGAGCTCTGCGGGGTGGGCGGGGGGGGGGGGGGGGGGGGCAGAGTCCAGGAGACCGAGGCAGTGAGCTCCTGAGAGCCTGCTCAGGAGCGCCCAGGGTCCTGCAGGGGGACGTAGGATTGGCTCTGGGGAGAGCGCCCTGCTGGCTCTGGGGACAGTACCTGAGAGACTGACTGAGTTTTGACTCAGAAGAGTGATAAGCATTCAAAAGGCTCCTCAGCCTGCTGAAGCCAGCAAGAGTACAAAAACTGGTCTGGCCAGTTAGAAACCAAAAAGAGGTGGTTTGGTTTTTTTTTGTTTGTTTGTTTGTTTGTTTGTTTCTTTGGATTTTTTTTGCTTTGGCATTTTTTTTTTTTTTTGGCTGTTGTTTTTGGTCGATTGATTTATCTTGTTTTTTAAGTGACTTTTTATTTTTAAGTCTTATTATTTTTATATCTCTCAATTCCTTATGTTTCTCTTCCTTTCATCCTAGTATTATTCCTTCCACTCCAAATTTATCTCTCCTGCATTTCATCTTCTGCTTATTTTCCCTTTTTCTTTTCTGAGCTTGCAAGTTACTGCAAATTTGTAGTATCTTTTTCTCAGTTTTTGACATTTTTTATTTTAATGGTATTTTGGTATTCTTTTTCTTTCTGTATAATCTTTTTTGCTTGGCTGGTTATACTGTCATTTGATAGGTCCTCCTTGTTATCTCAGTCACAGTGTGTTGATAATTTACTATCATTCATTTGTGTTCCATTAGAACACCTCTCAAGGTTCTATACTCCTTATTCTTGTTATCTAGATCTCATAGATTCTGCCACATGACTGTTGCTTTAATATTTACTATAAATAAGACCTAGTTCATACAATTGTAAATACTACTCAACACTCCTCCCTGATCTCAGCCCACTTTGCAATTTCCTGAACTATATTATTGTGTGGGTTGTCTCTATTCTTTTACACACTACTCCTATTTAGTAATCTTTACTCCCACCCTACCTCAAAATCTAACCACCCGCAGCCTTACAGTTTTCTAGATCCAACTAACAATCCTTTCATCCCCAATAAGAGTCTGACCTTCTTTCCATCCTTTCTAAAATGTGGCTAGTAGGGTGGAAGATCATGGTTAACACTAAGTAGCCAAAGGATATCCCATTTCTTCTCTACAGGCTGCTAATGTAAATATCATAGAATACTGTCTTGCTGTCTTAAACCATTTTGCCTTACTCCTCCTACTGATCACAAAAAAGAGTAGGGGGAAGCTGTGAACATCAGGATACATGAAGGAGACTGCACCACTGAATCTCACAGGTATTCTACCACAGAAGTTCACACCATAATCACAGGGAATCAGAACACACCAATTTAAGAAGCAGAGGCTAACAAGAAGAGTCTCACGAACAATGAGAAGACAAAGAAACAATCCCCAAATGAAGGGAAAGGAGGAAACCTCAGAATAAATGCTAAATGAAATAGAGGCAACTCAACTATCAGATACTGAGTTCAAAACAATGATTATCAGGAAGCTCAATGAACTCACAATGAGCTACCAGAAACTAGAGGGAAGCTACAAAGATCTCGCTGCAAACTACATAAACATGAACAAAGAAATAGAAACTATCAACAAGGGCCAAGAGGAAAGTTAGAATACAATTTCTGAACTGAAGAACACAGTAGAAGGAATGAAAGGCAGGATCGATGAAGCAGAAGACTGGATTAGAGAATTGGAGGACAAAGTAGAAAAGAGCACCCAGAAAGAGCAAGAGAAGGAAAAGAGGCTCAGAAAGAATGACGAGGGATTAAGAGAAATGCAAGACAATGTGAAACATAATGATATCCATATAATAGGGATACCAGAAGGAGAAGAAGAAGAGCAAGGGATAGAAAACCTATTTGAAAAAGTAATGATGGAAAACTTCCCTAATTTGATGGGAGAAAAAGTCACACAAATCCAGCAAACACAGAGAGTCTCAATCAAGAAGAAGGCCAAATAAGAAGCTTCCCAGACAAAAGAAGTATAAAAGAATACACCTCCCCAAACCAGCTCTGCAGGGGATTCTAAAGGGACTGCTTTAAGGCAAGAAAGGAAAAGAAAGTGAGAGAGAGAGAGAGAGAGAGAGAGAGAGAGAGAAACACACGTACATAAAAGGCAATGAATAAGTACCTATCAATAATAACCTTAAATGTAAATGGATTAAATGCTCCAATTAAAAGACATAGAATAGCTGAATGGATAAGAAAACATGACCCACACATATGCTGCCTAGAAGAGACCCACCTCAGGATAAAAGACCTGCACAGGCTGAAAGTGAAGGGCTGGAAACAAATCTTCCAAGCAAATGGACAGGAAAAAAAAAGCCGGGTAGCAGCACTCATATCTGACAAAATAGACTTCCAAAAAAGGGGTATAAAGAGAGACCCAGAAGGTCACTTCATAATACCCAAGGGAAGAATCCACCAAGAAGACATAAATATTGTAAATATATATGCACCCAACATAGGAGCACCCAAATACAAAAAGAAAATCTTAGAGGACCTCAAGAAAGATATTGACAACAACACAATTACGGGGCGGGGGAGTGGTATTTTAACACCCTATGATAAAAAATGGATAGATCTTCTAAACAAAACAACAAAGATATTGTGGCATTGAACAATATGTTAGATGAAATGGACTTAAGTGATATATACAAAGCCCTCCATCCCAAAGAAGCTAAATACGCATTCTTTTCAAATGTACATGGAACATTTTGAAGATACACCACATGATAGGACACAAAACAAGCCTCAACAATTTCAAGAAAATTGAAATTATACCAAGCATTTTCTCAGATCACAAGGGACTGAAGCTAGAAACCAACACCAAGGAAAAAAAACCCAAAACACTCAAATCATGGAGATTGAATAGCATGGTATTAAACAATGAATGGGTGAAGAATGAAATTAAGGAAGAAATCAAAAAGTTTCTGGAAACAAATGAAAACAAACTCACAACAACCCAAAGCATACGGGCACACTGAAGGCAGTCCTGAGAATGTAGTTTACAGTGATACAGGCCCACCTAAAAAAGTAAGAAACATTTCAAACAAACAACCTAACCCTACAACTACAAGAACTTGATAAACAACAATGAAGAGAGCCCAGAGAAAGCAGAAGAAAGGAAATAACCAAGATCAAAGCAGAATTCAATGACATAGAGACTAAAAGCACAATTCTAAGGATCAATGAATCCAAGAGCTGGTTTTTTGAAAGATAAACAAAATCGACAAGCCTTTAAGCAGACTCATCAAGAAAAAAAGAGAGAAGACACAAATAAACACAATCAGAAATGAAAGGGGAGAGATTACAACAGATGCCACAGAAATACCAAGGATTGTAAGAAATTACTACAAAGAACTGTATGCCAAGAAACTTGAAAACCTAGGTGAAATGGATAAATTTCTAGAAACATATAATCTCCCAAAACTCAGTGAAAAAGAAACAGAAAGCCTGAACAAATCAATAACAGCAAAAGAGATTGAAGCAGTAATCAAAAATCTCCCAACAAACAAAAGCCCTGGGCTAGGTGGTTTCACAGGAGAATTCTACAAAGCATTTAAGGAAGAGCTAACCCCTATCCTTCACAGACTATTCTAAAAAATCCAAAATGATGGAGAACTCCCAAACTGTTTTTATGAAGCCAACATCATCCTAATTCCAAAACCAGATAAAGACACAACAAAGAAAGAAAACTTCAGAGCAATATCGCTGATGGACATTGATGCTAAAATCCTCAACAAAATACTGGCAAACCACATCCAACAATACATTAAAAAGATCATACACCATGACCAAGTGGGATTCATTCCAGGGTTGCAGGGATGGTAAAATATATGCAAATCAGTAAATGTAATACATCACATAAACAAAAGCAAAGACAAAAACCACATGATCATATCAATAGATGCAGAAAAGCATTTGATAAGGTACAGCACCCATTTATGATAAAAACACTTGGCAAAGTGGAAACAGAGGGAGCATTCCTCCACATAATAAAGGCCATATACGAGAGACCTACAGTCATCGTCGTACTCAACGGGAAAAAATTAAAATCTTTTCCAGTAAGATCAGGAACAAGACAAGGCTGTCCACTTTCACCACTTCTATTCAATATAGCACTGGAAGTTTTAGCCAAAGTGATCAGACAAAAAAAAGAAATAAAAGGCGTCCAAATTAGAAAGGAGGAAACAAAACTGTCACTGTTTGCAGATGACATGATAGTGTGCATAGAAAATCCTATAGACTCCACCAAAAAACTGCTTGACCTAATAAATGAATTTGGTAAAACAGCGGGACACAAAGTCAATATCCAGAAATCAAAGGCATTTTTGTACACCAACAATGAAACAGCAGAAGTGGAAATCAAGAAAAAATTCCTATTTGAAATAGCAAAAAGAAAAATAAAATACCTAGGAATAAACCTATCCAAAGTGGTAAAAGACTTGTATTCAGAAAACTATATAACACTGAGGAAAGAAATTAAGTAAGACACAAATAAATGGAAACATACACTGTGTTTATGGATTGGAAGAATTACTATCATCAAAATGTCCATTCTACCCCAAGCAATTTACACATTCAATGCAATACCTATTAAAGTACCAATGGCTTATTTCACAGACATAGAAAAAACACTTCAAAAAATTATATGGAAGTATAAATGACCCCAAATAGCTGCTGCAATTCTGAGAAAGAGAGTAAAGTAAGAGGGATCACAATACCTGACACTAAACTATACTACAAGGCCACTGTAATCAAAACAGCATGGTACTGGCATAAAAACAGGCACATGGACCAATGGACCAGAACAGAGCCCAGAAATAAACCCAGGTCTCTATGGTCAATTAATACTTGACAAAGGGGGCAGCAACATAAAATGGAGTAAAGATAGCCTCTTCAACAAATGGTGTTGGGAGAACTGGACAGCTACTTGCAAAAAAATGAAAGTCGAGCACCAACTTACACCTTATACAAAAATAAATTCAAGGTGGATAAAAGACTTAAATATAAAGCGTGACACCATTGAAATCCTAGAGGAGAGCATAGGTAGGAAATTCTCAGATATTTCACGCAGAAACTTTTTTACTGACATGTCCCCTAGAGCAAGGGACATAAAGGAAAGAATAAACAAATGGGACCTCATCAAAATTAAAAGCTTTTGCATAGCTAAAGAAAACAGTATCAGAATAAAAAGAGAACCAACTGTATGGGAAAACATATTTGCCAATGATACCTCAGACAAGGGTTTAATCTCCAAAATATATAAAGAACTTACACAACTCTACTCTAAGAAGAAAAGCAACCCAATTAAAAATGGGCAAAGGACTTAAACAGACACTTCTCCAAGGAGGACAAACAGAAGATCTGAAGACACATGAAATGTTCAATATTGCTAGCTATCAGAGAGATGCAAATTAAAACCACAATGAGATACCACTTCACACCAGCCAGAATGGCCATCATAAACAAACAACAAACAAGTGTTGGAGAAGTTGGGGAGAAAAGGGGACCCTAGTGCACTGTTGGTGGGACTGCAGACTAGTACAACCACTATGGAAAGCAGTATGGAACTTCCTCAGAAAAGTAAAAATGGATCTGCCTTTTGACCCTGCAATTCCAGTGCTGGGACTACATCCTAAGAACACTAAAACACCAATACAAAAGCACCTTTGCCCCCCGATGTTCATAGCAGCGCAATTTACAATAGCTAGGTGCTGGAAGCAACCTAGATGCCCATCAGTAAACGAATGGATCAGACAACTCTGGTACATTTACACAATGGAATTCTATGCAGCACAAAATAAAAAGGAGCTCCTACCCTTTGCAACAGCTTGGATGGAGCTGGAAACCATTATGCTAAGCAAAACAAGCCAGGCAGTGAAAGACAAGTACCATATGATCTCACCTTTAACAGGAACCTAATCAACTAAACAAAGAAACAAGCAAAATATAATCAAAGACACTGAAATAGAGGACAGACTGACAGTGACCAGAGGGGAGAGGTGAGGGAATTTCAGGGGAGAATGGGAAGGATTTATAGGAACAAATTGAAAGGACACATGGACAAAAGCTAGGGGGAGGGTGGTAATGGGAGAGAAGTGGGGTTGGGCGGGTGGGCTGGAATGGGAGTAAAGGGGAGAAAACTGTATTTGAACAATGATTAAAATAAAAAAGAAAGAGAAAAACTAAAACTATATACATAGATGCTCAGTACTAGATGTTCTATATGAAGCTCTTCTTTACAACAGATCTGGCAGTGTGAATGAACTTTTGGATAGCTAAGATACTTAAATGCAGCATAAGTAGCTGTAGAAACTTGTATGTATCCCTTTGGAGACAGACATTCCTAGATTCAAATTTTCATTTCTTATACTTATCAGTTATATTAGTTTCAGCAGGCTTTAAACTTCTGTGAACCTCACTTTTAAAAAATCTACAAACTATGGAGGACACAAACTGCTTTTACTTATTAAGATAAAGTACCACATGTTCAACACAATAGTGTCATCTCCCAAATGCTAAGGAAATAGCTTATTTTTTGGCTCTTTAACAATGCCAAAGAAGTCCCCGCCAGACAATTTTACATTGTACTCTTTACCTTCCTGAGACCTAATTTTCTAGACTTGTTACCTTTTGTTCCCATCTTTTGCTGCCCAATGATGATATATAAAGGCAAAAGCTACTGCAGTTGAGGATGGAATACACCCTTCACCATGCTGAGAATAATGGCTTTAGTTAGCTGCAGCTGGTCACTGAGATAAATATTCCAACAAAATGTGACTCTCATATGGTAACAGAAGATATTAAATCTTAATAGAATATTCCTTGTAGTTGAAAATACCTTTCAGATAGATGTGAGTTGCCCTGAAAACAATTCTTCCTAGAAAGGTAAGTTGAATCTGACTGAAATCTCAATTTTTGCAAATCAACAGCCAGAAACGGGTTGTGGTGAAATATCTCATCTTGCAAGAAAGCTGTCTCATTGATGGAAAGGCCAAAGTTCACTGGCTTCTTTTAGTTTGCTTTCATAATTATCTTATTCCTTGGTATGGCTTGCTGCAATTCACAAGACTTCAGTTAAGCGACTTAATTAAAAAGCCACATTGTTTTGGTGCCAATATGGTTTCATTTTAAATCTATATGGTAATATCTTTGTCTCTCTATATGTTGAAGTTTGATGCTTCTATGGATTACTTACATAGATTTATCAAAATACCACATGATATCACCTTTAACAGGAATCTAAACAACAAAACAAAACAAAACAAAAAACTAGCAAAATATAACCAAAGACACTGAAATAGGGGATAGTCTGACAGTGGCCAGAGGGGAGAGAAGAGGGAATTTCAGGGGGGAATGGGTAGGGATTACAGGAACAAATTTGGAGGACACATGGACAAAAACTAGGGGTGGGGGGTAATGGGGGGAAGGGGGCAGGGTTGGGTGGAGGGGCTGGAACGGGAGTAGGGGGGAGAAAACTGTACTTGAACCATGATTGAAATTAAAAAAAAGTGAATAATAATATTTTACCTATGGCCAAGAACTCTGAAGGCCTTCACAGTCTCTCTCCTCAAAATCCACATACACATACCCTTTCTTTACTTCTATGTGTCTCTGCATTCCTTGTTAAATGGTTCAGTAAAAAATGATATAAGAAAAATACAAAAGGATAGTAAAAATAAAGTAGACAAATCAAGGCTTGCCAATTCTTGGCAAGAAAGATAGCAGTATCATAAAAAATAAATTGGAAATTCTGTAATATAAACATTTAACATTCTTACATGTTAAATATCCTTAAATTTTAAAAGCACTTTTACATGTGGCATCTCATATCATTATTATTATTTGTACCAGTGACTGAATATTGCGATCCCAAGAACTGGGTATGATTAGTTTCATTTTTAAAGACAAGAAATGAGTCCTCGCTGTTGTGCTCAGCAGATTGAGCATTGGCCTGAGAACAAAAGGGTTACTGGTTCAATTCCCAGTCAGGACACATGCCTTGGCTGCAGGCCAGGTTCCTGTGGGGGGCATTAAGAGGCAACCACACATTGATGTTTCTCTCCCTCTCTTTTTCCCTCTCTTCTACTCTGTCTAAAAAGAAATAGATAAAATCTTTAAAAAATAAAAAATAAAGAGAAGAAATGAGGATCAGAGAGACTGAAAAACTATTCTAGCTCAGAAGTGGTAGAGTTTGGATTAGTGCTCAGCTATCTCTAACTCCAAAGATTGGAGTACACCATTTAATATGTACAATGATATAAGAGGTACATAGTAGAAATAGTATCATTATTGGAATTTATCAAGGTATGGTGAAGAATTGAGTGCAACATCTGCACCCCAGTGTTCCTTTTTCCTTTCATTGCATTGATAACCTGAGAGGGTGATACGTTTCTGATAGTAAAACTTGTCATTTTTAACACTGGAACCAGGAATCATGTGCTACCCTTGACCTTGTTCTCTTTCCACTACAACATTCCTTCTGTTAAATTGTAGCCCTCTTAACTATAATCCACCTGTAGGTAGCCTAAGGTTAATTATGGTGAAGACCATTTAATATAGTTTTCTAATTATTACAAGTTCATTTTTACTGATTAGTCAAAACTGTGTTTTAAGTTTCTAATTTAAGCTATGATGTATATAAATTAAATATCCACAGGTACAAAAGCATCCACCCATTTTACTTCTTGCCCTTAAATTAATTAAATAATAAATTAATTGTTGTGCTATCAAGAGTAAATAGGACTAATGTCTTTAAAAGTGTACAATGTTCCATAAATGCTCTCAATCAGGAAGTTGAAAGCCAGTATTAATCAAGCTAAAGAAAATTTTCCCAAGACAGTGTTTGACTAAAATACCTGTAGTCAGACTGGAATGTCTGTTCTCATCAATTAGAAAAAGGGGACAAGCAATCTCCCAGTGGGATATAACAGTAAAATTAACTTTGTACTTGTCACCTATACCAGATGTTGTGGTATGCATGTGCTAAGATAGGGGTATTGAAATAGTTAACCAGATTTTGATAAAATTATTTGTCTCTTTCATGTGATTTTAAACAGGTCTAAGTTTTAATCTTGGTGTAAATTAATAATATTAATATTAACATTGCCCTGTTAACATACCATTTCAGTGAGCCTGAAAGAATGGTTTGAACACCTCTGTATTCTTCAGATAATTAGAAAGACAACTACTAATTTATACTCAGTGTCTGAGAACTAGAAGAGATCTTAAAATTCAAATAGCTCAGCTTCCTTCATTTTACAGACCTGGAAACTCTAATGACACAAAGGTAAGTAGTATGAGAGCCAGCAGCAGAGTCTATATTCAGATTCTGACCACTGAACCAGACTTCAGCCATTTAAAACTAAGACAGCCCTAGACAGTTAGGGCTTCCCAAGCATACCTAGCATTGATATTGCCAAAAACTGGTTAATCATTGGTTAACTAATGAACAGTGCTTAGTGTTTTCATGTCAAGAAATGACCTAAATCCTTACTCTTTCTAGTATGTGTATATTTCAACATGGCCTTCAATGACCAAAGTCTTCAACTGCATATAATAATTTTTAAGTGGTAATATGAACAAAAGGATATATAACAGAGGATCTGACTGATATGTCAAGCCAGTGATATGTTGCCTACAAAAAAGATATTTCAGATAGTACTTAGTATTCAGATTAAAATTAAATAAAAGCCCATCATATTTTCCATATGATGTTAAATACTATGTTATGGTATAATTATCTCATAAAAACACTGCTTACTAACCATAATGTGCTACTGTTGGTCATATTAAAGACAATGCATTATCTTACCAGTCAAAAAAAACTTTCTCACTGTGCACAAAGTTGATCTATATTTCTAAGCACTTCACTTCTAAAACATTAAAAACCATCTGTTATGTGGTTAAATATTGGATAAAGTATTTTGATAATTATTTCCATAAATATAAACAGCCCACGGCATGTATATATATGTATACTTCCGCAAAGGTATACATTGCTCAAGTCTTCAATACCATGTAACACTGAATTAGTTATATTTAAAATTATTTCTTCATTCTCAATTTTAGTATTACCTACAGTCTAAAGTTTACTTCAACTTTGACTATACCAGTTTATTGCTATTACCTTGCTATTAAATACAAAACAGAGAGAATGAGAGACACATTATCCTCATTGATCTCTCGTTTAAATGTTTATGAGCCTAGACAAAAGTAACACATTGCTACCTCTAATGTTTATACAGGAAGAGATGAAAGACAATGCAGAGTAGTTTAGGTCAAGTGACAAATATACAATAAATGTGTGAGGCAAGAGAAGGGAGCAGTGACTAAGAATTAGTGATCAGAGAGGCATTTATTGAGACAATATCAAACTCAAATGACATTTTCAGGAAACTAAAAGTTCTTATTTGTGAATTTCAGAATATAAGAAACTTTTTTCTTTTTAATTGTTTATTGTTGTTCAAATACAGTTGTCTGCCTTTTCCCCCCACCACTAACACCCCACCCCAGCCATCCCTACCTCGTTCCCCTGATTCCACCCTGTTTTGGTTTTGTCCATGTGTCATTTATAGTTGTTCTAGAAAACCCTTCCTCCCATTATCCCCTCTCAACCCCCTCTGGTTACTGTCAGATTGTTCTTAATTTCAATGTCTCTGATTATACTTTGCTTGCTTGTTTGTTTTGTTGATTAGGTTCCACTTATTGGTGAGATCATATAGTATTTATCCCTCACCACCTGGCTTATTTCACTTAGCATGATGCTCTCCAGTTCCATCCATGGTGTCGCCAAGGTTAGGAGCTACCTTTTCTTTCTGCTGCTTAGTATTCCATCATGTAAACATACCACAGTTTTTGGATCCATTCATTTACTGATAGGCACTTAGGTTGCTTCCAGCACTTAGCTATTGTAAATTGTGCTGCTATGAACATTGGGATGCACAGATTCTTTTGGATTGGTGTTTCAGGGTTCTTAGGATATAATCCCAGCAGTGGAATTGCTGGGTCAAAAGGCAGATCCACTTTTATGTTTCTGAAGATATTACACACTGTTTTCCATAGTGGCTGAACCAGTCTGTAGCCCTACTGACAGTGCGCTAGAGTTCCCTTTTATCCACATCCTCTCCAACACTTGTGGTTTGTTGATCTGTTTATGATGGCCATTCTCAGTGGTATGAAGTGGTATCTCATTGTGGTTTTAATTTGCATCTCTCTGATGGCTAGCGATGCTGAACATCTTTTCATAAATCTCTGGAACCTTTGTATGTCCTCCTCAGAGATGTATGTGTTCAAGATCTTTGCCCATTTTTTAATTGTGTTTTCTGTCTTCCTGAAGTGGAGTCATGTGAATTCTTTATATATTCTTTCAAGATCAAACCCTTGTCTGAAGTATCATTGGTAAATATGTTTTCCCATACTGTTGTTTCTCTTTTCATTTTAACGATGTTTTCTTTAGCTGTGCAAAAGCTTTGTATTTCATGAGAGCCCACTAGGTTATTCTTTCCTTTATGTTCCTTGCCCTAGGGGATATATCAGTGAAAATATTGCTGCATGAAATATCTGAGATTTTCCTGCCTATATTCTCCTGAATGACTTTTATGGTGTTATGACTTACTTATATCTAAATCTTTTATCTACCTTGAATTTATTTTTGTGTATGGTGTAAGTTGGTGATCACATTTCATTTTTTTGCATGTAGCTGTTCAGCTCTCCCAACACCATTTGTGAAGAGGCTAATTTTACTCCATCTTGTGCTACTTCCCCCTTTGTCAAATATTAATTGACCATAGAGATTTGGGTTTACTTCTGGGCTTTCTATTCTCTTCCATTGGTTCATGTGTCTGTTCTTGTGCTAGTGCCACACTGTTTTGATTACAGTGGCTTATAATACAGTTTGACATCAGATATTGTGATCCCTCCTACTTTGTTCTTCTTTCTCAAAATTGCAGCAGCTGTTTGGGGTCATTTATGGTTCCATATAAATTTTTGAAGTGTTTGTTCTATATCTGTGAAATATACCATTGGTACTTTAATAGGGATTGCATTGAATCTATAATTTTCTTTGAGTAGTACGGGCATTTTGATTCTCTTAATTGTTCCAATCCATGAACACAGTATATGCTTCCATTTATTTGTGTCTTCCTTAATTTCTTTCTTCAGTGTTGTGTATTTTTCTGAGTACAAGTCTTTTATTGCCTTGTTTAGGTTTACTCCTAGGTTCTTTATTTTCCTTGTTGTTATATCAAATAGGATATTTCCTGATTTTTTTGTTTCTGATATTTCATTGTTGGTATACAAAAATGCCTTTGATTTTTGAATATATTGACTTTGTATCCTGCTGTTTTTTCCAATTTGTTTATTAGGTCAAGCAGTTTTTTGGTGGAGCCTATAGGATGTTATGTGTACACTATCATGTCATCTGCAAACAATGACAGTTTTGTTTCCTACTTTCCACTTTGGATGCCTTTTATTTCCTTTTCTTGTCTGATTGTTGTGTCTAAAACTTCCAATACTATATTGAATAGAAGTGGTAAATATGAACAACCTTGTCTTGTTCCTGATCTTATTGGAAAGATTTTAGTTTTTGCCCATTGAGTATGATGCTTGCAGTAGGTCTCTCATATATGGCCTTTATTATGCCGAGGAATGCTCCCTATACTTCCACCTACTGATTGTTTTCATCGTAAATAGGTGCAGTACCTCATCAAATGCTTTTTCTGCATCTGTTGATATGATCATGTGATTTTTCTCTTTCTTTTTGTTTATGTGATATATTACATTTATCGATTTGAAAATATTGTACCATCCTTGCACCCCTGGGGTGAATCTCAATTGATCATCGTTGTATGATCTTTTTAATGTTTTGCTGGATGCAGATTTTCAATATATTATTGAGAATTTTAGCATTTATGCCCATTAGCATTATTAGCCTGTAATTTTCTATGTTTATTGTGTCTTTCAAAGGATAGGAAACTTTAGTTTCAATGTATTAATTTCTCCATCATGATATTCTTTTTTAAAATAAATTGTTTTTTAAGATTTTATTTATTTTTAGACAGAGGGGTTGGAGGGGGAGAGAGAGGGAGAAAAACATCAATGTGTGGTTGCTTCTCGCATGCCCTGCAGTGGGGGACCTGGCCTGCAACTCAGGCATGTGCCCTAACTGGGAATCAAACCAGCAATCCTTTAGTTCACAGACCAGTGCTCAGTCCACTGAGCCACACCAGCCAAGGCTCCATCATGATATTCTTTATATAAACTGTCTCTGCTACAGCTATCTAATAATAAATTTCACTCAGAATGATAAAATTACAAGGAGGTAAGTCATAGCATATGAACTTTTGGCATTTGTCAGTTTGATTTTTATCACCACTTGTGGGTTACAAATGGTTGAACTTAGCCATTAGTCTAATAGTCACTCAAAATTTCTCCTCATTGAACAATAGAAAGAATTTTCATTACAAAGATTCTTTCTTCATTTCTGAGGGATATTTAAAAATTTTATCACATATTCTCTTCTACCACTCTGGGAAGAAAAATAAACTATTTTCAGTATCTAAAAATAGACTACCAATAATTCACTAAATAAATAGAAATAAGTATTTTGGACTTGAATTTAGCAGTATATTAGTACAGGATATATATAATTAGATTTTAAATATATTTATATATTTTATGTTTATATACATTTCACTATAATATTTGATAGATACTAAATTAAAAGTGTATAAAAACTTCTGAGAAAAATAGATGTGCTCAGAAGCCACACTCACTAATCCATTCACTTATTCATCTGAAAAATATTCACTTAGGGTCTATTTTGTATGAAGCACTATGCTAGATGCTTGCTATGAAAACTGACATTCAAGCAGGTTCTTAAAGTATAACTGGGATTTTCACAGGCTGAGGATAAGTACAGCTTGACATTCTAGCCAATAGAAATTATAGGAAAATAAATTCAAATACATGATATGATCAGGAAGATTAAGCCTGTATGGTAAATATGCTGTAAATGCCAATGTTAAGTGAACCTAGGAAAAGTAGTCAGATGTCAAATTATAATGTATCTCAAACTCCAAAATTCAAAGAATTTGGAAATTACTCTTTGAATAATAGAATACTGTTTTTTCCTATTAAGGCTTTTCAAAATAATTTGATTTTTATTTTAGAAAAAAAGTTTTGTAGGATTACTGGATTTAAGTAGAGTAAGTTGGAGGCAGCCATTTTTTATACACATCCATCCTTTGTGTATTTTCTGAAGCTTTCTCAAGACACTATCATATATGCAGGAATTTTTAATGGCCTGGAAGTAAGTCATAGCATCAGAGCTTACTGGCCAAACTTCAGGCTGATGAGCAATTTAAGCATTAGCATTTATTTTTTTTTTTTTTAGCTAATACTATATATTTTCTCTTAACTTATTTTTCTCCTATAATATGGCATAAAAAAACAAACCAAAACAAAACATATATTTGAGACATCAGTGTTTGTAGTAAGCTGCAAGTGCTCTACATCTTACTGCAAGATTTACATGAAAACAGATGTTACTAGCAAAACTGTAAAGTATAGTCATGTTCTCTGTGATAAAGACAAAGATCAATCTGACAGAAATTAATGCAAAGCATTACAATACATACTGGCCAATTCTATACAAGCAAGTTTTTTTTAAAAGATTTTACTTATTTTTCAATGAAGACAAGGGAGGGAGAAAGAGAGGGGGAGAAGCATTGATACAAGAGAGAGAAACATTGATTGCTTGTCTCTCACGTGTCCCCAACTGAGGACCTGGCCTGCAACCCAGACATATGCCCTAGACTGGGAATTGAACTGGTGAACTTCCAGTTCACTGGCTGTCATCCAATCAACTGAGCCACAGGAGCTAAGACCATAGAAGCAACTTTTATGGCAATTTATTTAGCCTTCTTATCACTGAAACAATTCACATCTCCTTACAGAATGTGACTCAGTAGGCCCTTCTGTGTGTTTGTGTGTGTTAGCTCATGTCATAGAGGGACTCAAGGTAGCATACCAAGCAGTGAGGAATGTGAGGAAGCAGTGAAAGAATTTAGGGAGTCCATATTAAGTAATTGGGAGTATTCAGCAATCTTTATTAAGCAGTGGCGAACAAACCTACATATTAACACAGCTACCAAGTCCAAATTTACATTTTTCTTTCTCAATTATGCAGTGATAATTTTTCTTCTCTGGCTTTTCTGTGTTGTCTAGGCATATAACTTTCTTGTCAAGATCATACCAGAGATTCCAATCAGGCTCATACATATTCCCCACACTGTTCATCATCAATGCATCAAAGAAAAAAGGGAGGACTAATTTACATGAACTCTATTATAGAAAGAACACAAGATCATTTCTTGCAGTTGATATGGTATCCAGATGGAATAAAATGAGCTCTGATGATGGATGGTTTTTCTGTACTCTGCAATATTTGTCTCCATGCTAGCAAGGTATACTTTATTTAGATTAGTCTAATTTTTATGAGTTAGATTCTACCAAGTTAAACACTGAATTGCTGATGGAGTTGGGCATTTCAGGACTGCTATAATCACTTAGACAAAGTGCCTTTCTAACAAAGAACTTTGTTAGAAAAACTTGGGTGTGTGTCTCTGTGTGTGTATTCAAATAAGTGATCTTAGTTTTATTATTTTAATTGACTTTATTTTGAAAAGTAATAGCAAAATTGACTAGAAGTTACAGAGTTCCATATATTTTCTTTCCCTACAGGTGCATAGTCCCCTCTGTTATCAATATCTCCCATCCAGCATATGTACATATGTGTATGTTACAAATGATGAATCTACATTGATATATTATTGTCACCCAAAGTCCATAGTTTTCTTAGGGTTAATTCTTGGTGTTGTACATTCTTTGGATTTGGACTAATGTATAATGACATATATCCTTCATTATAGAATCATATAGAGTGTTTTCCCTGCCCTAAAATTCCTCTGTACTTTAAATATTTATCTTTGTGTCCCTCTACCCACCATTGATCTTTCTATTGTCTCCATAGACCCTTTCCAAGAATGCTATATTGTTGGAACAATACAATGTGTAGCCTTTTCAAGTTGGCTCCCTTCACCTAATACATCTAAGGTTCCTCTATGTCTTTTCAGGGCTTGACAGCTCATTTCTAATTTTCCCCCATTGAGTTAATTGTTTTAATCTTTATTAAATGTATTGGTGTAACATTAGTTTTTAAAATTATATAAACTTCAAGTGTATGACTTTATAATACAGCATCTCTACAGTCTATTATGTGCATGTGATCTTAATTTTAAAAGACCTCTGCAGTTTCCCCAAATTTGGGTACATTTTCTAAGCCACAAGGAGTCTTTGATGAAAGCCATATTGCAATATGGCATAAAGACAGCAAAACTCTCCCATATTTAAAAAAATCCACTTATGAAAATTATTATACTGTATTCCTGAGAAAGATGCCTAATAAATTATTTCAAATTGCAGCATTGTAATTTTGGAATTATCAACAGAGCTTTTACAATAGTATGTGGTAGCTATTTGGTGAATACTTAGCACTGACTATGAAGCATTCTTCTGTGATTTTAGTTCCATGAAGTTTCACATACAAGATAACGAGCATTCTTAAGTTTCTCTTTGCCTTGAAAAAATAGGCATCTCTGTGGAGACTTGCTTCAAAGTCTGATCTAATGATACTATTAGACACAGTGATGGGAAATCAAAGAGCAAGGCCAGAAGATTTTGCACAAGTTTCTGGGCTATTCCCTGACACTTCCATTAGGAAGATGAGCTAATTAAGTGCAAAAAAAAGGTAGTCATTTTAGAATGTGGCATGGAGTTTTATAATTCAACGTTTTTCTCAGAAATATGCTTCAATATTTCCAAAGAACCAAATTAATTGCAAGAAACTCCTCTGTGTACTGAACTAAACCCAAGTCATTATTAGTCCACAATGACATTTCAGCATGAGGCTCTCTACTTGCTTCAAGTTTTGCTCAGGGTGATGTCTTTAGCTTTACATTTTTTGGTATTATTTTACTGACACATTCTGCTTAGGTTTTTTTACTCATATTTCTGGGGGAAAAAGTGTTATCAGCCCTAACTTTTATTCACTTTTTAAGAAAAAGGATAAATCAAGCCACTTAAATGTTTATTCATCTACATTTTTAAAGATGAAGAGGAACACCTAAAATGTACTGGGCTTGGGGATCCAATACAGGAGTGGAGTAGGTTGAAGCTACACTAACTAACCCCAGGAACAAACTGGAATTATAACTAAATTATAGAAAAATCATCCTGAATAACCAACTGAGCATTAGTTGGAGAGAAGCCTTAAAGCCAAGGACAGACAGAAGGAACGACATCACAAAAACAAGACTGGTAGGGATTGTGGAAGAGGTACAACAGGGCTGGCTGGACTGCCATGGGAGGAAGCTGAAGGTCTGGAGGGATATTTCAGCAGCCGGAGGTTTCCCCCTGAGAAGTGTGGGGTCTACATCCCAAGCTAGGCTTGCTCATCTACAGCAACAGAGCCAAGAAAGGAAGTCAGATACCATCCAGCTGTGAAAAGCAGTGAGATGTATTTCTCCCAGAAAGAGATGGCTGCAGATACAAAAAGCCTCTTAAAAAGCCAATGAACAAAATTTCATTTGCAGCCACATACTTTGGGCTCTGGCAGAGGGAGGGAAAAGTAGACTAGAGCTGTGAGAACAGAGTGTGGGGTTGGTGGCTCTGGGGAAACAGCTGAAAAGTCACCCACCAGGATCCCTGTGGGGAGTCATTTCCCATTCTGAAGAAGATATCTTTCCTAGGCACAGCACTACCCTCTAAGCAGCATCAGCCTGAAGGGTAGCAATAACCCCACCCACAGGAATCCCTCACTCCCCACCACATGGAGGTTAAGCCAAGCTGCAGAGGGGTACAGCTCAGGGCAATTTCAGTTTTTAAGGTTAACAGAAAGCTTACAGGTGAAGGTGGATTAATGGGAGCTCTGAGACTTTAGCTGACCTTCCCCTGGGTCTACTGCTAGTAAATGCCAGCCTTGATGCATAACCCGGTTGTTTCTACACACAACCAGGCCCACCAGAGTAAGATACAAACTATGGATTGCTGATAGCTCCAAATAGGTTTCCCAGGACCAGTCACAGGCAACATCTGACACAGATCTCCACCAGAGTCTTTGCAGATTTACCTAATACATCAAAACAAACATAAAAAAGCAGTCAAAATTAGAAAACAACAAAACAGGCCCCAAATGAAAGAACAAGAGAATTCTCCAGAGGAACTAGATAAAATGGAGGCAAACAATGAATCAAATAGAGAGTTTAGAATAATGATTATAAGGATACTCAACAGCATGGGAAAAGACATAGAAACCATAAAAAGGATCAGTCAGAAATAAAGAATGCAATATCTGAAATAAAAAGTACACTGGAAGGAATAAACAGTAGGTTAGTTGAAACAAATGGTCAAATCAGAGATTAGGAAGACAAGGTAGAGAAAACACCCAAGCAGGACAACAAAAAATAAATAAATAAATTTTTAAAAATAAGGAGAATTGAAGAAATCATTGGGACAACATGAGGTCTAACAACATCCACATCATAGGAATATCAAGAGAAGAGAGTAAGCAAGGGATTGAGGACCTATTTAAAGAAATAGTTACCAAAAACTTCTCTAATCTGGTGAGGGAAAAAGACACAAAAGTAAAGGAAGCACAGAAAGTCTCAAACAAGATGGACACAAAGACACCCACAACAAGACACATTATAAATAAAATGGCAACACTTAAATACTGGGAAAGAATCTTAAAAGCTGCAAGAGAAAAGCAGTTAGTTACATACAAGGGAAT